>NC_135413.1:2679861-2882361 GCF_051991245.1 Festucalex cinctus
GAGCTGCGAGCAGCTATAAAGGGCCCTCGCAACCCGGGCCACGTTGGGGTATTTGCACGTCGGGGTACTGGCATGTTGGGGTACTGTCAAATAGGAAACCATCTAAATTTTAAACGTTTTAGCCATGCTTTGTGTTTGTAAAGTTTCATGGAAAGGCCAAAAATGATGCACAATTAACAAAATAAAATCAAAATGGATTGGCACATGGCTATATAGAATACTTTTTGAATATATTAGGCATGCCTGCCAATATTCACACATCTAGCTGAATCATATAATCGGAAAGACTTCATAAAAATGTCTAGAGGGCGCTATTGAAGCATTTATTGCAAATTTAATAAGAAATCTCTAAAATATTCATGCTTATGACAAGCCTGATGTGTGTGTAAAGTTTCATGAGTTTTTGCACATGTTTAGACCCAAAAAAAAAAAGCAGCATTTTACTTGGCAAACAATGCATCGCCATGAAACGGCGTGGGACAAAATAAATAACTTTCGATAACTTTGTATCTTAAACATCTTAAGATGAAGCACACCAAGTTTGAAGACAGTCGGATAAATTTTGTAGGAGGAGTTCGTTAAAATATGACCCCTAAAAAAGGCCACAAAAAATGGCTACAAATCCCAACGTAAATCAAAATGGCGGACTTCCTGTTTGTTTTGGAAGATGGTTCCAAGAGACTATTTTGTACATCGTGGGCTCTTATGTATGCCTTTAAATTATCATAGCGCTAGGTGAAACGTACAACCGGGAATGCTTCGTTAAAGAGGAGTTTTTTACCTCAAAATGTGATGACCGGCCCCTACGGGACTTCCTGTTGGGTTTAGCACATGGCACCAAGAGACTTTTTTGTACATTGTGGGCTGTTAAATTTGTCTCCAAATTTTCGTAGCTCTCGCTGCTTCGTACAACTTTGAATGCTTCATTAAGAGGGAATTTTTTCCTTTGCAAACTGTGCATGCCACGGCAACAGCGTGCGACGAAATAAAAAGCTTTCAATAACTTTTCATCTTCAACATTTTAAGATGAATCACACCAAGTTTGGAGATGATCGGATAAACTCTGTAGGAGGAGTTCGTTAAAATAAGACCCCTATGAAATGGCCCAAAAAATGGCAACACGTTCCAAAGTAAATCAAACTGGCGGACTTCCTGTTCGGTTTAGCATATGGTTCAAAAAGAGTTTTTTGTACCTTGAGGGCTGTTACATATGTCTTCAAATGTTGGTAACTCTAGGTGAAATGTACAGCCGGGAATGCTTCATTAAATAAGAATTTTGAAACACAAAATTTGATGCCTCGCCTCTGGCGGACTTCCTGTTAGGTTTAGCATATGGTTCAAAAAGAGTTTTTTGTAGATCATAGTCTGTTACATATGTGTACCAATTTTCGTGGCTCTCAATTAAACGTACCACGGCAATGCTTTGTTAAGTAAGAATTTTGAAACTGTAAATTTGATGCCCCGCCACCGTCATATAGTATGTCAAAAACTTTAGATTTTTTACCATGATGTTGTCCCAGGTCTTGAGATGGTACAGCCCAAGTTTGAAGTCAATCGGGTTAACCGTGTAGGAGAAGCGGGCAAAAGTATGACCCCTGTAAATGTGCAAAAATGGGCCAAAATTGGACATTCAAATACTCATACCTCACTTCCTGTCTATTTTAGGGTACACATATCAAAGAGGTTTTTGTTCATCTGGATGTGCTACAGGTGCCACACAATTTTCGTAGCCATAGGACAATCGTAGCGGGACAGGGATCCGTTAAACCTATGTAGGTGGCGCTACAGAGCCATTTTTCTGTTATCACGTATGGCGACTTTAAAATATCAAATTTTTCGCCAGGCCCGATCTCCGTGTAAAGTTTGGTGAGTTTTCGTTCATGTTTAGTGCCTCAAAAATGTGGTTGTTTGCGGATAAGAATAATAACAAAGAAAAAGAAGAAGAAGAATAATAACTATAAAGGGCCCTCGCAACCCGGGCCACGTTGGGGTACTTGCACGTCGGGGTACTGGCACGTTGGGGTACTGTCAAATAGGACAAGGACCATCTAAAATGTTTTTGACAAGCCTTGTGTGTGCAAAGTTGAATCAAAACGCAAAATATGGTGCGCAATTCCCAAAATAAATTCAAAATGGCGGACTTCCTTTTAGGTTTAGCATACGGCTACAGAATACTTTTTGTAGGTCTTAAGCTAATAGGTATGCCTCCCAGTTTTCACAAATCTAGGTCAAGTCATCTTTAGTTGTGTATCGCTTGAATCATACAATTGGAAATGCTCCATAAAAATGCATAGAGGGCGCTATTGAGCACAACGTTGGGTTACTTGCACGTCAGGGTACTGGCACGTTGGGGTACTGTTACATGGAACAAGGACCATTTAAAATGTTAGTTTTTTCCATGCCTTGTCTGTGCAAAGTTTAATGAAAAAGGCCAAAAATGATGTATAATTCCCAAAAAAAATAAAAATAGCGGACTTCCTCTTTGGTTTGGCAAATGGCTACATAATACTTTTTTGTAGGTCTAGCATAATCATACAATCGGAAATGCTTCATAAAAATGTCTAGAGGGCGCTATTTATTGCAAATTGCACAATAAATCTCTGAAAATTCATGTTCATGACAAGTCTGATGTGTTTGCAAAGTTTCATGAGTTTTCATGTGTATAAAAAAAAAAAAAAAAACAGCACTTGACAAACAATGCATTGCTATGGCAACAGCGTGTTACAAAATAAAAAACTTTCGATTACTTTGCATCTTAAACATCTTAAGATGAAACACACCAAGTTTGAAGACAGTCGGATAAATTTTGTAGGAGGGGTTCGTTAAAATATGACCCCTGAAAAAGGCCACAAAAAATGGCAACAAATCCCATCATAAATCAAAATGGCAGACTTCCTGTTTGGTTTAGCACATGGTTCCAAGAGACTTTTTTGTACATCATGGGCTCTTATGTATGCCTGCAAATTATCATAGCGCTAGGAGAAACGTACAACCGGGAATGCTTCGTTAAAGAGGAGTTTTTTAGCTCAAAATGTGATGCCCGGCCCCTGGGGGACTTCCTGTTGGGTTTAGCACATGGCACCAAGAGACTTTTTTGTACATCCTGGGCTGTTACATATGTCTACAATTTTTCGTCGCTCTAGCTGCTTCGTACAACTGGGAATGCTTCATTAAGAAGGATTTTTTTCCTTTGCAAAAAGTGCATGCCACGACAACAGCGTGCGACGAAATAAAAAGCTTTCAATAACTTTTCATCGTCAACATCTTAAGATGAATCACACCAAGTTTGAAGATGATCGGATAAACTCTGTGGAAGGAGTTCGTTAAAATAAGACCCCTATGAAATGGCCAAAAAAATGGCAACATGTTCCAAAGTAAATCAAAATGGCAGACTTCCTGTTAGGTTTAGCATATGGTTCAAAAAGAGTTTTTTGTACCTCGAGGGCTGTTACATATGTCTTCAAATTTTGGTCACTCTAGGTGAAACGTACAGCCGGAAATGCTTCATTAAGTAAAAATTTTGAAATGCAAAATTTGATGCCCTGCCTCTGGCGGACTTCCTGTTAGGTTTAGCATATGGCACCAACAGGCTTTTTTGTAGATCATAGTCTGTTACATATGTGTACCAATTTTCGTAGCTCTAGATTAAACGTATAACCGGCAATACTTCAGATGAAACATGCCAAAGAATGAAGACAATCTGATAAGTTTTGTAGAAAATATGAGGCCTATAAAAGGCCCCCAAAAAATGGCTACAAATAGCAAAGTAAATCAAAATGCCGGACTTCCTGTTTGGCTTAGCATATGGTTCTAAAAGACTTTTTTGGACATCGTGGGCTCTTATGTATGCCTCCAAATTATCATAGCGCTAGGTGAAAGGTACAACCGGGAATGCTTCGTTAAAGAGGAGTTTTTTAGCTCAAAATGTGATGCCCGGCCCCTGGGGGACTTCCTGTTGGGTTTAGCACAGGGCACCAAGAGACTTTTTTGTACATCTTGGGCTGTTACATATGTCTACAAATTTTCGTAGCTCTAGCTGCTTCGTACAAATGGGAATGCTTCTTTAAGGATATTTTTTTCCTTTAAAAACAGTGCATGCCATGACAACAGTGTGCGACAAAATAAAAAGCTTTCAATAACTTTTCATCTTCAACATCTTAAGATGAATCACACCAAGTTTGAAGATGATCGGATAAACTCTGTAAGAGGAGTTCGTTAAAATAGGACCCCTATGAAATGGCCAAAAAAATGGGAACACGTTCCAAAGTAAATCAAAATGGTGGACTTTCTGTTAGGTTTAGCATATGGTTCAAAAAGAGTTTTTTGTACCTTGAGGGCTGTTACATATGTCTTTAAATTTTGGTAACTCTAGGTGAAACGTACAGCCGGGAATGCTTCATTAAGTAAGAATTTTGAAACTCAAAATTTGATGCCCCGCCTCTGGCGGACTTCCTGTTGGGTTTAGCATATGGCACCAACAGACTTTTTTGTAGGTCATAGTCTGTTACATATGTGTACCAATTTTCGTAGCTCTAGGTTAAACATACAACCGGCAATACTACGTTTAGTAAGAGTTTTGAAACTCTAAATTTGATGCCCCACCGCCGTCATATAGTATGTCGAAAACTTTAGATTTTTTACCATGGTGTTGTCCCAGGTCTTGAGATGGTACATCCCAAGTTTGAAGTCAATTGGATTAACCGTGTAGGAGAAGCAGGCAAAAGTATGACCCCTGTAAATGTGCAAAAATTGGCCAAAATTGGACATTTAAATACTCATATCTCACTTCCTGTCTATTTTAGGGTACACACATCAAAGAGGTTTTTGTTCATCTGGATGTGCTACAGGTGCCACACAATTTTCATAGCCGTCGGACAATCGTAGCGGGCCAGGGATCTGTTTAACCTATGTAGGTGGCGCTATGGAGCCATTTTTCTGTTATCACCTATGGCGACTTTAAAATATCAAATTTTTCGCCAGGCCTGACGTGTGTGTAAAGTTTGGTGAGTTTTCGTTCACGTTTAGTGTCTCAAAAATGTGATTGTTTGCGGAAAAGAATAATAACAAATAAAAAGAAGAAGAATAATAAGAATTCCTTGAAAAACAATAGGGACCTCGCAGCGGTCGCTGCTCGGGCCCTAACTAGACGTGCTCGTGGAGAAACATTACAAACAGAAAAACACACTAAAGGTGCCTTTAACAAACCTGTTAATAAATGAGAACTTAATACATATATGTATGGCATACTGTATATGATTGAGAAAGTTGTCCTGTTTAGTTTATGTATTGTATACTTACGGAAAAAAGTTGGCAATCTTTGCGTATGGAGATGATTAGAGGGTCTTTATCAAAAGAGAATTTGCTTGGTGATTTGTTCATGTTCTGTAGAAAAGCAAAGGAGTAGAAATAAATACAGTATCATACTTCATAAACATACAAGACATTTGTAGCTGTATTAACCATTGTTGGTATTTGAAGTGATAATTTAGGAATAGAAGTGTAGTGATTGCAGAATTTATAGAGTGCTTACCTTGTATGACTTTGTAGATGGAAATGTCTTTTGTTGAAAGAGCTCTTTGTTGTCTACTATATATGCAAGGACAAGCATAAGTAGGTGTGGTTATGAAGTACTTGACCATTGAAATAAAGCAGTGGTATCAAATATATGGACCGTGGTTTGGCTCAGGCCTGCAAAGGGGTTTAATGTGGCACAAGAGATAATCTTGTAAGGTACAAAAAATAATAATAATATAATAGGTATGCCTCTGAGTTTTCACAAATCTAGGTCAAGTCAAGTCAAGTCATCTTTAGTTATTTCGCGCTTGAATCATCCAATCGGAAATGCTTCATAAAAAATGTATAGAGGGTGCGATTTATTGCAAATTGCACAAGAAATCTCTAAAAATTCATGTTAATGACAAGTCTGATGTGTGTGCAAAGTTTCACGAGTTTTCACACATGTATAGATAAAAAAAAACAAAGCAGCACTTTACTTGGCAACCAATGCATCGCTATAGCAGCAGCGTGCGACAAAATAAAAAACTTTTGATAAATTTGCATCTTCCTGTTGGGTTTAGCACATGGCACCAAGAGACTTTTTTGTACATCGTGGGCTGTTACATTTGTCTCCAAATTTTCGTAGCTCTAGCTGCTTCGTACAACTGGGAATGCTTCATTAAGAAGTAATTTTTTCCTTTGCAAACTGTGCATGCCACGGCAACAGCGTGCGACAAAATAAAAAGCTTTCAATAACTTTTCATCTTCAACATCTTAAGATGAATCACACCAAGTTTGGAGATGATCGGATAAACTCTGTAGGAGGAGTTCGTTAAAATAAGACCCCTATGAAATGGCCCAAAAAATGGCAACACGTTCCAAAGTAAATCAAAATGGCAGACTTCCTGTTAGGTTTAGCATATGGTTCAAAAAGAGTTTTTTGTACCTTGAGGGCTGTTACATATGTCTTCAAATATTGGTAACTCTAGGTGAAATGTACAGCCGGGAATGCTTCATTAAGTTAGAATTTTGAAACACAAAATTTGATGCCTCGCCTCTGGCGGACTTCCTGTTAGGTTTAGCATATGGCACCAACAGGCTTTTTTGTAGATCATAGTCTGTTACATATGTGTACCAATTTTCGTAGCTCTAGATTAAACGTACCACCGGCAATGCTTCGTTAAGTAAGAATTTTGAAACTGTAAATTTGATGCCCCGCCACCGTCATATAGTATGTCAAAAACTTTAGATTTTTTACCATGATGTTGTCCCAGGTGTTGAGATGGTACAGCCCAAGTTTGAAGTCAATCGGGTTAACCGTGTAGGAGAAGCGGGCAAAAGTATGACCCCTGTAAATGTGCAAAAATGGGCCAAAATTGGACATTCAAATACTCATACCTCACTTCCTGTCTATTTTAGGGTACACATATCAAAGAGGTTTTTGTTCATCTGGATGTGCTACAGGTGCCACACAATTTTCGTAGCCATAGGACAATCGTAGCGGGACAGGGATCCGTTAAACCTATGTAGGTGGCGCTACAGAGCCATTTTTCTGTTATCATGTATGGCGACTTTAAAATATCAAATTTTTCGCCAGACCCGATCTGCGTGTAAAGTTTGGTGAGTTTTCGTTCATGTTTAGTGCCTCAAAAATGTGGTTGTTTGCGGAAAAGAATAATAACAAAGAAAAAGAAGAAGAAGAAGAAGAAGAACTAGAGCTGCGAGCAGCTATAAAGGGCCCTCGCAACCCGGACCACGTTGGGGTACTTGCACGTCGGGGTACTGGCACGTTGGGGTACTGTCAAATAGGACAAGGACCATCTAAAATGTTTTTGACAAGCCTTGTATGTGCAAAGTTTAATCAAAACGCAAAATATGGTGTGCAATTCCCAAAATAAATTCAAAATGGCGGACTTCCTTTTAGGTTTAGCATACGGCTACAGAATACTTTTTGTAGGTCTTAAGCTAATAGGTATGCCTCCCAGTTTTCACAAATCTAGGTCAAGTCATCTTTAGTTGTGTATCGCTTGAATCATACAATTGGAAATGCTCCATAAAAATGCATAGAGGGCGCTATTGAGCACAACATTGGGTTACTTGCACGTCAGGGTACTGGCACGTTGGGGTACTGTTACATGGAACAAGGACCATTTAAAATGTTAGTTTTTTCCATGCCTTGTCTGTGCAAAGTTTAATGAAAGAGGCCAAAAATGATGTATAATTCCCAAAATAAAATCAAAATAGCGGACTTCCTCTTTGGTTTGGCAAATGGCTACATAATACTTTTTTATAGGTATTAGGCTGATAGGGGTCTGTCCTAATTTTCACAAATCTAGCAGAATCATACAATCGGAAATACTTCATAAAAATGTCTAGAGGGCGCTATTTATTGCAAATTGCACAATAAATCTCTAAAAATTCATGTTCATGACAAGTCTGATGTGTTTGCAAAGTTTCATAAGTTTTCACACATGTATAGATAAAAAAACAAAGCAGCACTTCACTTGGCAAACTGCATCGCTATAGCAGCAGCGTGCGACAAAATAAAAAACTTTTGATAACTTTGCATCTTAAACATCTTAAGATGAAACACACCAAGTTTGAAGACGGTCGGATGAACTTTGTACGAGGAGTTCGTTAAAATATGACAACTGAAAAAGGCCACAAAAAATGGCAACAAATCCCATCGTAAATCAAAATGGCAGACTTCCTGTTTGGTTTATCACATGGTTCCAAGAGACTTTTTTGTACATCGTGGGCTCTTATGTATGCCTGCAAATTATCATCGCGCTAGGTGAAACGTACAACCGGGAATGCTTCGTTAAAGAGGAGTTTTCTAGCTCAAAATGTGATGCCCGGCCCCTGGGGGACTTCCTGTTGGGTTTAGCACATGGCACCAAGAGACTTTTTTGTACACTGTGGGCTGTTACATATGTCTACAATTTTTTGTAGCTCTAGCTACTTCGTACAACTGGGAATGCTTCATTAAGAGGGATTTTTTTCCTTTGCAAAAAGTGCATGCCACGACAACAGCGTGCGACGAAATAAAGAGCTTTCAATAACTTTTCATCCTCAACATCTTAAGATGAGTCACACCAAGTTTGAAGATGATCGGATAAACTCTGTAGGAGGAGTTCGTTAAAATATGACCCCTATGAAATGGCCCAAAAAATGGCAACACATTCCAAAGTAAATAAAAATGGCGGACATCCTGTTAGGTTTAGCATATGGTTCAAAAAGAGTTTTTTGTACCTCGAGGGCTGTTATATACCTCTACAAATTTTGGTAACTCTAGGTGAAACGTACAGCCGGGTATGCTTTGTTAAAGAGGAGTTTTTTAGCTTAAAATGTGATGCCCGGCCCCTGGGGGACTTCCTGTTGGGTTTAGCACAGGGCACCAAGAGACTTTTTTGTACATCTTGGGCTGTTACATATGTCTACAAATTTTCGTAGCTCTAGCTGCTTCGTACAACTGGCAATGCTTCTTTAAGGATATTTTTTTTCCTTTGCAAACAGTGCATGCCATGACAACAGCGTGCGACGAAATACAAAGCTTTCAATAACTTTTCATCTTCAACATCTTAAGATGAATCACACCAAGTTTGAAGATGATCGGATAAACACTGTAGGAGGAGTTCGTTAAAATAAGACCCCAATGAAATGGCCAAAAAAATGGCAACACGTTCCAAAATAAATCAAAATGGCGGACTTCCTGTGAGGTTTAGCATATGGTTCAAAAAGAGTTTTTTGTAGGTCATAGCCTGTTACATATGTGTACAAATTTTCGTAGCTCTAGATTAAACGTACAACCGGCAATGCTTCATGAAGTAAGAATTTTTAAACTCTAAATTTGATGCGTCGCCGACGTCATATAGTATATCAAAAACTTTAGATTTTTTACAATGATGTTGTCCCAGGTGTTGAGATGGTCCATCCCAAGTTTGAAGTTAATCGGGTTAACCGTGTAGGAGAAGCGGGCAAAAGTATGACCCCTGTAAATGTGCAAAACTGGGCCAAAATTGGACAGTCAGATGATCATACCTCACTTTCTGTCTATTTTAGGGTACACACATCAAAGAGGTTTTTGTTCATCTGGATGTGCTACGGGTGCCACACAATTTTCGTCGCCATAGGACAATCGTAGCGGGACAGGGATCCGTTTAACCTATGTAGGTGGCGCTATGGAGCCATTTTTCTGTTATCATGTATGGCGACTTTAAAATATCAAATTTTTCGCCAGGCCTGATGTGCGTGTAAAGTTTGGTGAGTTTTCGTTCACGTTTAGCGTCTCAAAAATGCGATTGTTTGCGGAGAAGAATAATAATAAGAATAATAATAATAAGAATAATAATAAGAAGAATTCCTACAAAAACAATAGGGCCTCGCAGCGGCACCGCCGCCGCCGCTGCTCGGGCCCTAATAATAAGAATTCCTTCAGGAACAATAGGGACCTCGCAGCGGTCGCTGCTCGGGCCCTAATAACTAGAGCTGCGAGCAGCTATAAAGGGCCCTCGCAGCCCGGGCCACGTTGGAGTCCTTGCACGTTGGGGTACTTGCACGTTAGGGTACTGGCACGTTGGGGTACTGGCATATTGGAAGCAAAATTTCTTTGAAAATGGCATAATAAACGTTTACATGTAGAATATTTTTTTTGCCAGTGTGTGTCAAGCTCAACGGGTTTTGGTGATTGTTAAGACCTGCAAAAATCAGCGTCCTTTTTTATTTTTAGGCAATGAGTTGCCCTGATTGATATTTTTTGTAAAAGTGTATATATACATCATCGCTCGTTGTACTCATTGCACAATGTTACTTTTATTGTCCAAAGGGGCAATCAAAAATGAATAAAACAAAATGGAAACGTACATACGTTTGGATCGGTGTGAAGCCAGTGAACAATTTGAGTGGTGGAAACTAAAAGAATATTCAGAAATGACTTAGTCATCACACTTAGAATGAGTGTACATTTTTTGTACAAAATACCGTATGTGGGGTATTTTTTTTTTATATAAGCCTCAAGGGCTAGGTGGCGCTGCATATATAACTGAATGTTGTCATAGAGATAGCTTCAGGCCTTGACGATAAACATACATGTCAAGTTTGGGATTTTTTGGAGCATGTACCGGGGAGTTATTAAGCATATCCTTTTTCAGTGCGAAACACAAATTTTGATGCCCCGCCTTCATCATATAGTATTTCGAAAGGTCAAGATTTTTCCCCCTGTCGTTGGCTCAGGTCTTGACATGGTCCATGTCAAGTCTTAACTCAGTCAGATGAAACGTGTAGGAGAAGTGGGCAAAAGTCTGCCCCCTGTGAATGTGCAAAAATCGTCAAAAATGGGACATTCAAAAATTCGTAGCTCACTTCCTGTTCATTTTAGCATATGGGTCCAAGAGACTTTTTTGTAGGTCTTGGGCTCCCTCATACACCTAAAAATATTCGTCGTTCTTGCTTAAACGTACAACCGGGGCTGCTTCGTTAAAAACTTCTAGGGGGCGCTATTGAGTCATTTTTGTAAAAATAGCACAATCAACAATAAAATATTGCTCATTTTACCAGGCCAGATGTGTGTGCCAAGTTTCATGAGTTTCTGTGCATGTTTAGACCCTCAAAACTGGCGTTGTTTTCTTGGCGAACAGCGCTTAGCCACACCCACAGCAATTCGCGAAAACTCACAAACTTCGTGTTGTGACATCATGAAGGCCGAAACCCTCATCTGAGCAAATATGAGGTAGGTCCAGTTAACGTGTTTGGAGAAAAACGTAGAAGAAAATTCGTAAGAAAAAAAATTGCCACTAGGTGGCGCTATCAGTTAGATGAAATATAAGTCAGTAGATGTCTTTAGGGCTGGACTCTCATCAAATGTGTGAAATTTTGAGAAGATAGGATCATCTCGGTCAAGTTAATGCAGCTTTTATTTTCACGAAAAATCTTCAGACTTTGCGTCACCGTAGCGGACACGCCCTTTGGCAAAAAGTTACAATATTCGGTGTGGGGCATGATCAACATCTTAAGGCTTTTCTGACCAATTTTCAAATGGATCCCTTCAACAAGCTCAGCACAGTAGCTAAAAACGTAAAGTATGACATTTATTGTAACCACTAGGTGGCGCTATATGTATAACTGAATTTTATCATATAGATGTTTTCAGGCCGTGACTATTACGTTGCCTGAGAAGTTTGAGATTTTTTGGAGCTTGAACATGGGAGTTATTAAGCATTTGCTCTTTCTGGACAAATGAAATTTTAAAGGCAATATTTGATGCCCCGCCCCCGTCATATAGTATTTCAAAAAGGCAAGATGTTTTGCCCAGTTGTTCTCTCAGGTCTTGAGATGATAAATGCCAAGTTTGAAGTCAATTGGATGAAAAATGTTTGCAAAGGGGGAAAAAGCATGACCACAGTGAATGTGCCAAAATAGGCCAAAATTGGACATAAAAAAATTCATAGCTCACTTCCTGTACATTTTAACTACATGGTCCCAATAGACTTTTTTGTGCGTCTCGGGGTGCTACACGTGCCTGCCAATTTTTGTTGCTCTAGCGCAAACGTGCCGGGCTTGGTTTTTATTTTTCTACGCTAGGGGGCGCTATCGAGTCGCATTGTTATGACGACTTAATAATATCAAATTTTTCGCCGGGCCTGAGGAGTGTGCAAAGTTCGGTGAGTTTTCGTGAATGTTTAGGTACCCAAAATCGCGATCGTTTGCGGAGAATAAAGAAGAAGAATAATAATAATAATAATAATAATAACTAGAGCTGCGAGCAGCTATAAAGGGCCCTCGCAGCCCGGGCCACGTTGGAGTCCTTGCACGTTGGGGTACTTGCACGTTAGGGTACTGGCATATTGGAAGCAAAATTTCTTTGAAAATGGCATAATAAACGTTTACATGTAGAATATTTTTTTTTGCCAGTGTGTGTCAAGCTCAACGGGTTTTGGTGATTGTTAAGACCTGCAAAAATCAGCGTCCTTTTTTATTTTTAGGCAATGAGTTGCCCTGATTGGTATTTTTTGTAAAAGTGTATATATACATCATCGCTCGTTGTACTCATTGCACAATGTTACTTTTATTGTCCAAAGGGGCAATCAAAAATTAATAAAACAAAATGGAAACGTACATACCGTTTGGATCGGTGTGAAGCCAGTGAACAATTTGAGTGGTGGAAACTAAAAGAATATTCATAAATGACTTCGTTATCACACTTAGAATGAGTTTACATTTTTTTGTACAAAATACCGTATGTGGGGTATTTTTTTTTCATGCCTCAAGGGCTAGGTGGCGCTGCATTTATAACTGAATGTTGTCATAGAGATACCTTCAGGCCTTGATTATAAGCATACATGTCAAGCGTGGGATTTTTTTTGGAGCATGTACCGTGGAGTTATTAAGCATATCCTTCATTCACGATATTGCTTTTAATGTCCATAGAGGCTATCAAAAATAAATAAAAATATATATATGTTTGGATAAGTCTGATGCCAGTGAACATTTTGAGTGGTGGAAACTAAAAGAATATTCATAAATGACTTAGTTATCACACTTAGAATGAGTGTACATTTTTTGTACAAAATACCGTATGTGGGGTATTTTTTTTTCATGCCTCAAGGGCTAGGTGGCGCTGCATATATAACTGAATGTTGTCATAGAGATAACTTCAGGCCTTGACGATAAACATACATGTCAAGTTTGGGATTTTTTGGAGCATGTACCGGGGAGTTATCAAGCATATCCTTTTTCATTGCGAAACACAAATTTTGATGCCCCGCCTTCATCATATAGTATTTCGAAAGGTCAAGATTTTTCCCCCTGTCGTTGGCTCACGTCTTGACATGGTCCAGGTCAAGTCTTAACTCAGTCAGATGAAACGTGTAGGAGAAGTGGGCAAAAGTCTGCCCCCTGTGAATGTGCAAAAATAGTCAAAAATGGGACATTCAAAAATTCGTAGCTAACTTCCTGTTCATTTTAGCATATGGGTCCAAGAGACTTTTTTGTAGGTCTTGGGCTCCCTCATACACCTAAAAATATTCGTCGTTCTTGCTTAAACGTACAACCGGGGCTGCTTCGTTAAAAACTTCTCGGGGGCGCTATTGAGTCATTTTTGTAAAAATAGCACAATCAACAATAAAATATTGCTCATTTTACCAGGCCAGATGTGCGTGCCAAGTTTCATGAGTTTCTGTGCATGTTTAGACCCTCAAAACTGGCGTTGTTTTCTTGGCGAACAGCGCTTAGCCACACCCACAGCAATTCGCGAAAACTCACAAACTTCGTGTTGTGACATCATGAAGGCCGAAACCCTCATCTGAGCAAATATGAGGTAGGTCCAGTTAACGTGTTTGGAGAAAAACGTAGAAGAAAATTCGTAATAAAAAAAATTGCCACTAGGTGGCGCTATCAGTTAGATGAAATATAAGTCAGTAGATGTCTTTAGGGCTGGACTCTCATCAAATGTGTGAAATTTTGAGAAGATAGGATCATCTCGGTCAAGTTAATGCAGCTTTTATTTTCACGAAAAATCTTCAGACTTTGCGTCACCGTAGCGGCCACGCCCTTTGGCGAAAAGTTACAATATTCGGTGTGGGGCATGATCAACATCTTAAGGCTTTTCTGACCAATTTTCAAATGGATCCCTTCAACAAGCTTAGCACAGTAGCTAAAAACGTAAAGTATGACATTTATTGTAACCACTAGGTGGCGCTATATGTATAACTGAATTTTATCATCTAGATGTTTTCAGGCCGTGACTATTACGTTGCCTGAGAAGTTTGAGATTTTTTGGAGCTTGAACATGGGAGTTATTAAGCATTTGCTCTTTCTGGACAAATGAAATTTTAAAGGCAATATTTGATGCCCCGCCCCCGTCATATAGTATTTCAAAAAGGCAAGATGTTTTGCCCAGTTGTTCTCTCACGTCTTGAGATGATAAATGCCAAGTTTGAAGTCAATTGGATGAAAAATGTTTGCAAAGGGGGAAAAAGCATGACCACAGTGAATGTGCCAAAATCGGCCAAAATTGGACATTAAAAAATTCATAGCTCACTTCCTGTACATTTTAGCTACATGGTCCCAATAGACTTTTTTGTGCGTCTCGGGGTGCTACACGTGCCTGCCAATTTTTGTTGCACTAGCTCAAACGTGCCGGGCTTGGTTTTTATTTTTCTACGCTAGGGGGCGCTATCGAGTCGCATTGTTATGACGACTTAATAATATCAAATTTTTCGCCGGGCCTGAGGAGTGTGCAAAGTTCGGTGAGTTTTCGTGAATGTTTAGGTACCCAAAATCGCGATCGTTTGCGGAGAATAAAGAAGAAGAAGAATAATAATAATAATAATAATAATAATAATAATAATAATAATAATAATAATAATAATAATAATTTTTACAAAAACAATAGGGACCTCGCAGCGGTCGCTGCTCGGGCCCTAATAATAATAATAATAATAACTAGAGCTGCGAGCAGCTATAAAGGGCCCTCGCAGCCCGGGCCACGTTGGGGTCCTTGCACGTTGTGGTACTTGCATGTTGGGGTACTGGCACATTGGGGTACTGGCATATTGGAAGCAAAATTTCTTTGAAAATGGCATAATAAACGTTGACATGTAGAATATTTTTTTGCCAGTGTGTGTGTCAAGCTCAACGGGTTTTGGTGATTGTTAAGACCTGCAAAAATCAGCGTCCTTTTTTATTTTTAGGCAATGAGTTGCCCTGATTGGTATTTTTTTGTAAAAGTGTATATACACATCATCGCTCGTTGTACTCATTGCACAATGTTACTTTTATTGTCCAAAGGGGCAATCAAAAATGAATAAAACAAAATGGAAACGTACATACGTTTGGATCGGTGTCAAGCCAGTGAACAATTTGAGTGGTGGAAACTAAAAGAATATTCATAAATGACTTAGTTATCACACTTAGAATGAGTGTACATTTTTTGTACAAAATACCGTATGTGGGGTATTTTTTTTTCATGCCTCAAGGGCTAGGTGGCGCTGCATATATAACTGAATGTTGTCATAGAGATAACTTCAGGCCTTGACGATAAACATACATGTCAAGTTTGGGATTTTTTGGAGCATGTCCCGGGGAGTTATCAAGCATATCCTTTTACATTGCGAAACACAAATTTCGATGCCCCGCCCTCATCATATAGTATTTCGAAAAGTCAAAATTTTTCCCCCTGTCGTTGGCTCAGGTCTTGACATGGTCCAGGCCAAGTCTTAACTCAGTCGGATGAAACGTGTAGGAGAAGTGGGCAAAAGTCTGCCCCCTGTGAATGTGCAAAAATCGTCAAAAATGGGACATTCAAAAATTCGTAGCTCACTTCCTGTTCATTTTAGCATATGGGTACAAGAGACTTTTTTGTAGGTCTTGGGCTCCCTCATACACCTAAAAATATTCGGCGTTCTTGCTTAAACGTACAACCGGGGCTGCTTCGTTAAAAATTTCGAGGGGGCGCTATTGAGTCATTTTTGTAAAAATAGCACAATCAACAATAAAATATTGCTCATTTTACCAGGCCAGATGTGTGTGCCAAGTTTCAGGAGTTTCTGTGCATGTTTAGACCCTCAAAACTGGCGTTGTTTTCTTGGCGAACAGCGCTTAGCCACGCCTACAGCAATTCGCGAAAACTCACAAACTTCGTGTTGTGACATCATGAAGGCCGAAACCCTCATCTGAGCAATTATGAGGTAGGTCCAGTTAACGTGTTTGGAGAAAAACGTAGAAGAAAATTCGTAAGAAAAAAAATTGCCACTAGGTGGCGCTATCAGTTAGATGAAATATAAGTCAGTAGATGTCTTTAGGGCTGGACTCTCATCAAATGTGTGAAATTTTGAGAAGATAGGATCATCTCAGTCAAGTTTATGCAGCTTTTATTTTCACGAAAAATCTTCAGACTTTGCGTCACCGTAGCGGCCACGCCCTTTGGCGAAAAGTTACAATATTCGGTGTGGGGCATGATCAACATCTTAAGGCTTTTCTGACCAATTTTCAAATGGATCCCTTCAACAAGCTCAGAACAGTAGCTAAAAACGTAAAGTATGACATTTATTGTAACCACTAGGTGGCGCTATATGTATAACTGAATTTTATCATATAGATGTTTTCAGGCCGTGACTATTACGTTGCCTGAGAAGTTTGAGATTTTTTGGAGCTTGAACATGGGAGTTATTAAGCATTTGCTCTTTCTGGACAAATGAAATTTTAAAGGCAATATTTGATGCCCCGCCCCCGTCATATAGTATTTCAAAAAGGCAAGATGTTTTGCCCAGTTTTTCTCTCAGGTCTTGAGATGATAAATGCCAAGTTTGAAGTCAATTGGATGAAAAATGTTTGCAAAGGGGGAAAAAGCATGACCACAGTGAATGTGCCAAAATAGGCCAAAATTGGACATTAAAAAATTCATAGCTCACTTCCTGTACATTTTAGCTACATGGTCCCAATAGACTTTTTTGTGCGTCTCGGGGTGCTACACGTGCCTGCCAATTTTTGTTGCTCTAGCTCAAACGTGCCGGGCTTGGTTTTTATTTTTCTACGCTAGGGGGCGCTATCGAGTCGCATTGTTATGACGACTTAATAATATCAAATTTTTCGCCGGGCCTGAGGAGTGTGCAAAGTTCGGTGAGTTTTCGTGAATGTTTAGGTACCCAAAATCGCGATCGTTTGCGGAGAATAAAGAAGAAGAAGAAGAAGAATAATAATAACTAGAGCTGCGAGCAGCTATAAAGGGCCCTCGCAGCCCGGGCCACGTTGGGGTCCTTGCACGTTGTGGTACTTGCATGTTGGGGTACTGGCACATTGGGGTACTGGCATATTGGAAGCAAAATTTCTTTGAAAATGGCATAATAAACGTTTACATGTAGAATATTTTTTTGCCAGTGTGTGTGTCAAGCTCAACGGGTTTTGGTGATTGTTAAGACCTGCAAAAATCAGCGTCCTTTTTTATTTTTAGGCAATGAGTTGCCCTGATTGGTATTTTTTTGTAAAAGGGTATATACACATCATCGCTCGTTGTACTCATTGCACAATGTTACTTTTATTGTCCAAAGGGGCAATCAAAAATGAATAAAACAAAATGGAAACGTACATACGTTTGGATCGGTGTCAAGCCAGTGAACAATTTGAGTGGTGGAAACTAAAAGAATATTCATAAATGACTTAGTTATCACACTTAGAATGAGTGTACATTTTTTGTACAACATACCGTATGTGGGGTATTTTTTTTTTTTTTTATATAAGCCTCAAGGGCTAGGTGGCGCTGTATTTATAACTGAATGTTGTCATAGAGATACCTTCAGGCCTTGATTATAAGCACACATGTCAAGTGTGGGATTTTTTTTGGAGCATGTACCGTGGAGTTATTAAGCATATCCTTTATTCACGATATTGCTTTTAATGTCCATAGAGGCTATCAAAAATAAATAAAAATATATATATGTTTGGATAAGTCTGATGCCAGTGAACATTTTGAGTGGTGGAAACTAAAAGAATATTCAGAAATGACTTCGTTATCACACTTAGAATGAGTGTACATTTTTTGTACAAAATACCGTATGTGGGGTATTTTTTTTTTATTCCTCAAGGGCTAGGTGGCGCTGCATATATAACTGAATGTTGTCACAGAGATAACTTCAGGCCTTGACGATAAACATACATGTCAAGTTTGGGATTTTTTGGAGCATGTACCGGGGAGTTATCAAGCATATCCTTTTTCATTGCGAAACACAAAATTTGATGCCCCGCCCTCATCATATAGTATTTCGAAAAGTCAAAATTTGTCCCCCTGTCGTTGGCTCAGGTCTTGACATGGTCCAGGCCAAGTCTTAACTCAGTCGGATGAAACGTGTAGGAGAAGTGGGCAAAAGTCTGCCCCCTGTGAATGTGCAAAAATCGTAAAAAATGGGACATTCAAAAATTCATAGCTCACTTCCTGTTCATTTTAGCATATGGGTCCAAGAGACTTTTTTGTAGGACTTGGGCTCCCTCATACACCTAAAAATATTCGTCGTTCTTGCTTAAACGTACAACCGGGGCTGCTTTGTTAAAAACTTCTAGGGGGCGCTATTGAGTCATTTTTGTAAAAAATAGCACAATCAACAATAAAATATGGCTCATTTTACCAGGCCAGATGTGTGTGCCAAGTTTCATGAGTTTCTGTGCATGTTTAGACCCTCAAAACTGGCGTTGTTTTCTTGGCGAACAGCGCTTAGCCACACCCACAGCAATTCGCGAAAACTCACAAACTTCGTGTTGTGACATCATGAAGGCCGAAACCCTCATCTGAGCAAATATGAGGTAGGTCCAGTTAACGTGTTTGGAGAAAAACGTAGAAGAAAATTCGTAAGAAAAAAAATTGCCACTAGGTGGCGCTATCAGTTAGATGAAATATAAGTCAGTAGATGTCTTTAGGGCTGGACTCTCATCAAATGTGTGAAATTTTGAGAAGATAGGATCATCTCGGTCAAGTTAATGCAGCTTTTATTTTCACGAAAAATCTTCAGACTTTGCGTCACCGTAGCGGCCACGCCCTTTGGCGAAAAGTTACAATATTCGGTGTGGGGCATGATCAACATCTTAAGGCTTTTCTGACCAATTTTCAAATGGATCCCTTCAACAAGCTCAGCACAGTAGCTAAAAACATAAAGTATGACATTTATTGTAACCACTAGGTGGCGCTATATGTATAACTGAATTTTATCATATAGATGTTTTCAGGCCGTGACTATTACGTTGCCTGAGAAGTTTGAGATTTTTTGGAGCTTGAACATGGGAGTTATTAAGCATTTGCTCTTTCTCGACAAATGAAATTTTAAAGGCAATATTTGATGCCCCGCCCCCGTCATATAGTATTTCAAAAAGGCAAGATGTTTTGCCCAGTTGTTCTCTCAGGTCTTGAGATGATAAATGCCAAGTTTGAAGTCAATTGGATGAAAAATGTTTGCAAAGGGGGAAAAAGCATGACCACAGTGAATGTGCCAAAATAGGCCAAAATTGGACATAAAAAAATTCATAGCTCACTTCCTGTACATTTTAGCTACATGGTCCCAAGAGACTTTTTTGTGCGTCTCGGGGTACTACACGTGCCTGCCAATTTTTGTTGCTCTAGCTCAAACGTGCCGGGCTTGGTTTTTATTTTTCTACGCTAGGGGGCGCTATCGAGTCGCATTGTTATAACGACTTCATAATATAAAATTTTTCGCCGGACCTGAGGAGTGTGCAAAGTTCGGTGAGTTTTCGTGAATATTTAGGTACCCAAAATCGCGATTGTTTGCGGAGAATAAAGAAGAAGAAGAAGAATAATAATAACTAGAGCTGCGAGCAGCTATAAAGGGCCCTCGCAGCCCGGGCCACGTTGGGGTACTTGCACGTTGGGGTACTTGCACGTTGGGGTACTGGCACGTTGGGGTACTGGCAAGTTTAGGTAAGGCACATTGGAAGCAGAATTTCTTTGAAAATGGCATGATAAACCTTGACATGTGGATTTTTTTTTTTTTTGTAAAAATACCGTTAAGTTGGTGTATTTTTTTTTATGCCTCTAGGGCTAGGTGGCGCTGTATATATAATGGAATGTTGTCATAGGGATACCTTCAAGCCTTGACTCTAAACATACATGTCAAGTGTGGGATTTTTTTGGAGCATGTACCGTGGAGTTATTAAGCATATCCTTCATTCACGATATTGCTTTTAATGTCCATTAGAGGCTATCAAAAATAAATAAAAAAGTACATGTTTGGATAAGTCTAATGCCAGTGAACATTTTGAGTGGTGGAAAGTAAAAGAATATTCATAAATGACTTAGTTATCACACTTAGAATGAGTTTACATTTTTTGTACAAAATACCGTATGTGGGGTATTTTTTTGTTTTGCCTCAAGGGCGAGGTGGCGCTGCATATATAACTGAATGTTGTCATAGAGATACCTTCAGGCCTTGACGATAAACATACATGTCAAGTTTGGGATTTTTTGGAGCATGTATCGGGGAGTTATTAAGCATATCCTTTTTCAGTGCGAAACACAAATTTTGATGCCCCGCGCTCATCATATAGTATTTCCAAAAGTCAAGATTTTTCCGTCTGTTGTTGGCTCAGGTCTTGGCATGGTCCAGGTCAAGTCATAAGTCAGTCGGATAAAACATGTAGGAGAAGTGGGCAAAAGTATGCCCCCTGAAAATGTGCAAAAATCGTCAAAAATGGGACATTCAAAAATTCGTACCTCACTTCCTGTTCATTTTAGCATATGGGTCCAAGAGACTTTTTTGTAGGTCTTTGGCTCCGTCATACACGTAAAAATTTTCGTAGATCTTGCTTAAACGTAGAATCGGGGCTGCTTCGTTAAAAATTTCTAGGGGGCGCTATTGAGTCATTTTTGTAAAAATAGTACAATCAACAATAAAATATTGTTCATTTTACCAGGCCAGATGTGTGTGCCAAGTTTCATGAGTTTCTGCGCATGTTTAGACCCTCAAAACTAGCGTTGTTTTCTTGGCGAACAGTGCTTAGCCACGCCCACAGCGATTCGCGAAAACTCACAAACTTCGTGTTGTGACATCATGAAGGCCGAAACCCTCATCTGAGCAAATATGAGGTTGGTCCAGTTAACGTGTTTGGAGAAAAATGTACAAGAAAATTCGTAAGAAAAAAAATTGCCACTAGGTGGCGCTATCAGTAAGATGAAATATAAGTTCGTAGATGTCTTTAGGGCTGGACTCTCATCAAATGTGTGAAATTTTGAGAAGATAGGATCATCTCGGTCAAGTTCATGCAGCTTTTATTGTCACGAAAAATTTTCGGACTTTGCGTCACCGTAGCGGCCACGCCCTTTGGCGAAAAGTTACAATATTCGGTGTGGGGCATGATCAACATCTTAAGGCTTTTCTGACCAATTTTCAACTGGATCCCTTCAACGAGCTCGGCACAGTAGCTAAAAACGTAAAGTATGACATTTATTGTTACCACTAGGTGGCGCTATATGTATAACTGAATTTTATCATATAGATGCTTTCAGGCCGTGACTATTACGTTGCCTGAGAAGTTTGAGATTTTTTGGAGCTTGAACATGGGAGTTATCACACTTAGAATGAGTTGACATTTTTTGTACAAAATACCGTATGTGGGGTATTTTTTTTTCACGCCTGAAGGGCTAGGTGGCGCTGCATATATAACTGAATTTTGTCATAGAGATACCTTCAGGCTTTGACTATAAACATACATGTCAAGTTTGGGATTTTTTGGAGCATGTACCGGGGAGTTATTAAGCATATCCTTTTTCAGTGCGAAACACAAAATTTGATGCCCCGCCCTCATCATATAGTATTTCCAAAAGTCAAGATTTTTCTGCCTGTAGTTGGCTCAGGTCTTGACATGGTCCAGGTCAAGTCTAAAGTCAGTCGGATGAAATGTGTAGGAGAAGTGGGCAAAAGTATGCCCCCTGAAAATGTGCAAAAATCGTCAAAAATGGGACATTCAAAAATTCATAGCTCACTTCCTGTTCATTTTAGCACATGGGTCCAAGAGACTTTTTTGTAGGTCATGGACTCCCTCATACACCTAAAAATTTTCGTAGATCTTGCTTAAACGTACAATCGGGGCTGCTTCGTTAAAAATTTCTAGGGGGCGCTATTGAGTCATTTTTGTAAAAATAGGACAATACATGATAAAATATTGCTCATTTTGCCAGGCCAGATGTGTGTGCCAAGTTTCATGAGTTTCTGCGCATGTTTAGACCATCAAAACTAGCGTTGTTTTCTTGGTGAACAGTGCTTAGCCACGCCCACAGCGATTCGCGAAAACTCACAAACTTCGTGTTGTGACATCATGAAGGCCGAAACCCCCATCTGAGCAAATATGAGGTTGGTCCAGTTAACGTGTTTGGAGAAAAATGTACAAGAAAATTCGTAAGAAAAAAAATTGCCACTAGGTGGCGCTATCAGTTAGATGAAATATAAGTTCGTAGATGTCTTTAGGGCTGGACTCTCATCAAATGTGTGAAATTTTGAGAAGATAGGATCATCTCGGTCAAGTTCATGCAGCTTTTATTGTCACGAAAAATCTTCAGACTTTGCGTCACCGTAGCGGCCACGCCCTTTGGCGAAAAGTTACAATATTCGGTGTGGGGCATCATCAACATCTTAAGGCTTTTCTGACCAATTTTCAACTGGATCCCTTCAACGAGCTCAGCACAGTAGCTAAAAACGTAAAGTATGACATTTATTGTAACCACTAGGTGGCGCTATATGTATAACTGAATTTTTTCATATAGGTGTTTTCAGGCCGTGACTATTACGTTGCCTGAGAAGTTTGAGATTTTTTGGAGCTTGTACATGGGAGTTATTCAGCATTTGCTCTTTCTGGACAAATGAAATTTTAAAGGCAATATTTGATGCCCCGCCCCCGTCATATAGTATTTCGAAAACGCAAGATTTTTTGCCTAGTTTTTCTCTTAAGTCTTGAGATGATAAATGCCAAGTTTAAAGTCAATGGGATGAAAAATGTTTGCATAGGGGGAAAAAGCATGACCACAGTGAATGTGCCAAAATAGGCCAAAATTGGACATTAAAAAATTCATAGCTCACTTCCTGTACATTTTAGGAAATGGCTTCCACTGACTTTTTTGTGCGTCTCGTAGTGCTACACGTGCCTGCCATTTTTCGTAGCTCTAGCTCAAACGGACCGGGATTGGTTTTTATTTTTCTACGCTAGGTGGCGCTATAGAGTCGCGTTGTTATGACAACTACATAATATCAAATTTTTCGCCGGGCCCGAAGAGACTGCAAAGTTTGGTGAGTTTTCGTAAATGTTTAGGCCCTCAAAAATGCGATCGTTTACGGAGAAGAAGAAGAAGAAGAATAATAATAATTCTTACAAAAACAAGAGGGACCTCGCAGCGGTCGCTGCTCGGGCCCTAATAATAATAATAATAATAATAATAATAATAATAATAATTTTTACAAAAACAATAGGGACCTCGCAGCGGTCGCTGCTCGGGCCCTAACTAGAGCTGCGAGCAGCTATAAAGGGCCCTCGCAGCCCGGGCCACGTTGGGGTCCTTGCACGTTGGGGTACTGGCACGTTGGGGTACAGGCATATTGGAAGCAAAATTTCTTTGAAAATGGCATAATAAACGTTTACATGTAGAATTTTTTTTTGCCAGTGTGTGTCAAGCTCAACGGGTTTTGGTGATTGTTAAGACCTGCAAAAATCAGCGTCCTTATTTATTTTTAGGCAATGAGTTGCCCTGATTGGTATTTTTTGTAAAAGTGTATATATACATCATCGCTCGTTGTACTCATTGCACAATGTTACTTTTATTGTCCAAAGGGGCAATCAAAAATGAATAAAACAAAATGGAAACGTACATACGTTTGGATCGGTGTGAAGCCAGTGAACAATTTGAGGGGTGGAAACTAAAAGAATATTCATAAATGACTTAGTTATAACACTTAGAATGAGTTTACATTTTTTGTACAAAATACCGTATGTGTGTTTTTTTTTTTTTTATATATTATGCCTCAAGGGCTAGGTGGCGCTGTATTTATAACTGAATGTTGTCATAGAGATACCTTCAGGCCTTGATTATAAGCATACATGTCAAGTGTGGGATTTTTTTTGGAGCATGTACCGTGGAGTTATTATGCATATCCTTCATTCACGATATTGCTTTTAATGTCCATAGAGGCTATCAAAAATAAATAAAAATATATATATGTTTGGATAAGTCTGATGCCAGTGAACATTTTGAGTGGTGGAAACTAAAAGAATATTCAGAAATGACTTCGTTATCACACTTAGAATGAGTGTACATTTTTTGTACAAAATACCGTATGTGGGGTATTTTTTTTTTATTCCTCAAGGGCTAGGTGGCGCTGCATATATAACTGAATGTTGTCACAGAGATAACTTCAGGCCTTGACGATAAACATACATGTCAAGTTTGGGATTTTTTGGAGTATGTACCGGGGAGTTATCAAGCATATCCTTTTTCATTGCGAAACACAAAATTTGATGCCCCGCCCTCATCATATAGTATTTCGAAAAGTCAAAATTTTTCCCCCTGTCGTTGGCTCAGGTCTTGACATGGTCCAGGCCAAGTCTTAACTCAGTCGGATGAAACGTGTAGGAGAAGTGGGCAAAAGTCTGCCCCCTGTGAATGTGCAAAAATATTCAAAAATGGGACATTCAAAAATTCGTAGCTAACTTCCTGTTCATTTTAGCATATGGGTACAAGAGACTTTTTTGTAGGTCTTGGGCTCCCTCATACACCTAAAAATATTCGGCGTTCTTGCTTAAACGTACAACCGGGGCTGCTTTGTTAAAAACTTCTAGGGGGCGCTATTGAGTCATTTTTGTAAAAAATAGCACAATCAACAATAAAATATGGCTCATTTTACCAGGCCAGATGTGTGTGTCAAGTTTCATGAGTTTCTGTGCATGTTTAGACCCTCAAAACTGGCGTTGTTTTCTTGGCGAACAGCGCTTAGCCACACCCACAGCAATTCGCGAAAACTCACAAACTTCGTGTTGTGACATCATGAAGGCCGAAACCCTCATCTGAGCAAATATGAGGTAGGTCCAGTTAACGTGTTTGGAGAAAAACGTAGAAGAAAATTCGTAAGAAAAAAAATTGCCACTAGGTGGCGCTATCAGTTAGATGAAATATAAGTCAGTAGATGTCTTTAGGGCTGGACTCTCATCAAATGTGTGAAATTTTGAGAAGATAGGATCATCTCGGTCAAGTTAATGCAGCTTTTATTTTCACGAAAAATCTTCAGACTTTGCGTCACCGTAGCGGCCACGCCCTTTGGCGAAAAGTTACAATATTCGGTGTGGGGCATGATCAACATCTTAAGGCTTTTCTGACCAATTTTCAAATGGATCCCTTCAACAAGCTCAGCACAGTAGCTAAAAACGTAAAGTATGACATTTATTGTAACCACTAGGTGGCGCTATATGTATAACTGAATTTTATCATATAGATGTTTTCAGGCCGTGACTATTACGTTGCCTGAGAAGTTTGAGATTTTTTGGAGCTTGAACATGGGAGTTATTAAGCATTTGCTCTTTCTCGACAAATGAAATTTTAAAGGCAATATTTGATGCCCCGCCCCTGTCATATAGTATTTCAAAAAGGCAAGATGTTTTGCCCAGTTGTTCTCTCAGGTCTTGAGATGATAAATGCCAAGTTTGAAGTCAATTGGATGAAAAATGTTTGCAAAGGGGGAAAAAGCATGACCACAGTGAATGTGCCAAAATAGGCCAAAATTGGACATAAAAAAATTCATAGCTCACTTCCTGTACATTTTAGCTACATGGTCCCAAGAGACTTTTTTGTGCGTCTCGGGGTACTACACGTGCCTGCCAATTTTTGTTGCTCTAGCTCAAACGTGCCGGGCTTGGTTTTTATTTTTCTACGCTAGGGGGCGCTATCGAGTCGCATTGTTATAACGACTTCATAATATCAAATTTTTCGCCGGACCTGAGGAGTGTGCAAAGTTCGGTGAGTTTTCGTGAATATTTAGGTACCCAAAATCGCGATTGTTTGCGGAGAATAAAGAAGAAGAAGAAGAATAATAATAATAATAATAATAATAATAATAATAATAATAATAATAATTTTTACAAAAACAATAGGGACCTCGCAGCGGTCGCTGCTCGGGCCCTAATAATAATTTTTACAAAAACAATAGGGACCTCGCAGCGGTCGCTGCTCGGGCCCTAATAATAATAATCCGATCGAAAAACAATAGGGACCTCGCAGCGGTAGCTGCTCGGGCCCTAATAATAATTCGAACGAAAAACAATAGGGACCTCGCAGCGGTCGCTGCTCGGGCCCTAATAATAATAATAATAATAATAATAATAATAATAATTTTTACAAAAACAATAGGGACCTCGCAGCGGTCGCTGCTCGGGCCCTAATAATAATAACTAGAGCTGCGAGCAGCTATAAAGGGCCCTCGCAGCCCGGGCCACGTTGGGGTACTTGCACGTTGGGGAACTTGCACATTGGGGTACTGGCACATTGGAAGCAGAATTTCTTTGAAAATGGCATGATAAACATGTAGATTTTTTTTTTTTTGCCAGGTGTGATGAGTGTGTCAAGCTCAATGGGTTTTGGTGATTGTTAAGATCTGCAAAAATCAGCGTCTTTTTTTTTATTTTTAGGCAATGAGTTGCCCTGATTGGTATTTTTCGTAAAAGTATATATACACACATCATCGCTCGTACTCATTGCACAATGTTGCTTTTATTGTCCATAGAGGCGATCAAAAAAAAAAAAAAAAAACTAAATAAAAAATATGTATGTTTGGATCGGTCTGACACCAGTGAACATATTGAGTGGTGGAAAGTAAAAGAATATTCATAAATGACTTAGTTATCACACTTACAATGAGTTTACAATTTTTGCAAAAATACCGTGAGGCATTTTTTTTTTTTTATGCCTCAAGGACTAGGTGGCGCTGTATTTATAACTGAATTTTGTCATAGAGATACCTTCAGGCCTTGACTATAAATATACATTTCAAGTATGGGATTTTTTGGAGTATGTACCTGGGAGTTATTCAGCATAGCCTTCATTCACGATATTGCTTTTAATGTCCATAGAGGCTATCAAAAATACATAAAACTAAATAACAAAAATATGTGTGTTTGGTTAGGTCTGATGCCAGTGAATATTTTGAGTGGTGGAAAGTAAAAGAATATTCCTAAATGACTTAGTTATCACACATAGAATGAGTTTACATTTTTTGTACAAAATACCGTAAGTGGGGTATTTTTTTTTCATGCCTCAAGGGCTAGGTGGCGCTGCATATATAACTGAATGTTGTCATAGAGATAGCTTCAGGCCTTGACGATAAACATACATGTCAAGTTTGGGATTTTTTGGAGCATGTACCGGGGAGTTATTAAGCATATCCTTTTTCAGTGCGAAACACAAATTTTGATGCCCCGCCTTCATCATATAGTATTTCGAAAGGTCAAGATTTTTCCCCCTGTCGTTGGCTCAGGTCTTGACATGGTCCAGGTCAAGTCTTAACTCAGTCAGATGAAACGTGTAGGAGAAGTGGGCAAAAGTCTGCCCCATGTGAATGTGCAAAAATTGTCAAAAATGGGACATTCAAAAATTCGTAGCTAACTTCCTGTTCATTTTAGCATATGGGTCCAAGAGACTTTTTTGTAGGTCTTGGGCTCCCTCATACACCTAAAAATATTCGTCGTTCTTGCTTAAACGTACAACCGGGGCTGCTTCTTTAAAAACTTCTCGGGGGCGCTATTGAGTCATTTTTGTAAAAATAGCACAATCAACAATAAAATATTGCTCATTTTACCAGGCCAGATGTGTGTGCCAAGTTTCATGAGTTTCTGTGCATGTTTAGACCCTCAAAACTGGCGTTGTTTTCTTGGCGAACAGCGCTTAGCCACACCCACAGCAATTCGCGAAAACTCACAAACTTCGTGTTGTGACATCATGAAGGCCGAAACCCTCATCTGAGCAAATATGAGGTAGGTCCAGTTAACGTGTTTGGAGAAAAACGTAGAAGAAAATTCGTAAGAAAAAAAATTGCCACTAGGTGGCGCTATCAGTTAGATGAAATATAAGTCAGGAGATGTCTTTAGGGCTGGACTCTCATAAAATGTGTGAAATTTTGAGAAGATGGATCCCTTTAACAAGCTCAGCACAGTAGCTAAAAACGTAAAGTATGACATTTATTGTAACCACTAGGTGGCGCTATATGTATAACTGAATTTTATCATATAGATGTTTTCAGGCCGTGACTATTACGTTGCCTGAGAAGTTTGAGATTTTTTGGAGCTTGAACATGGGAGTTATTAACCATTTGCTCTTTCTGGACAAATGAAATTTTAAAGGCAATATTTGATGCCCCGCACTCGTCATATAGTATTTCAAAAAGGCAAGATGTTTTGCCCAGTTGTTCTCTCAGGTCTTGAGATGATAAATGCCAAGTTTGAAGTCAATTGGATGAAAAATGTTTGCAAAGGGGGAAAAAGCATGACCACAGTGAATGTGCCAAAATAGGCCAAAATTGGACATTAAAAAATTCATAGCTCACTTCCTGTACATTTTAGCTACATGGTCCCAATAGACTTTTTTGTGCGTCTCGGGGTGCTACACGTGCCTGCCAATTTTTGTTGCTCTAGCTCAAACGTGCCGGGCTTGGTTTTTATTTTTCTACGCTAGGGGGCGCTATCGAGTCGCATTGTTATGACGACTTAATAATATCAAATTTTTCGCCGGGCCTGAGGAGTGTGCAAAGTTCGGTGAGTTTTCGTGAATGTTTAGGTACCCAAAATCGCGATCGTTTGCGGAGAATAAAGAAGAAGAAGAAGAAGAAGAATAACTAGAGCTGCGAGCAGCTATAAAGGGCCCTCGCAGCCCGGGCCACGTTGGGGTCCTTGCACGTTGGGGTACTTGCACGTTGGGGTACTGGCACGTTGGGGTACTGGCATATTGGAAGCAAAATTTCTTTGAAAATGGCATAATAAACGTTTACATGTAGAATATTTTTTTTGCCAGTGTGTGTCAAGCTCAACGGATTTTGGTGATTGTTAAGACCTGCAAAAATCAGCGTCCTTATTTATTTTTAGGCAATGAGTTGCCCTGATTGGTATTTTTTTGTAAAAGTGTATATACACATCATCGCTCGTTGTACTCATTGCACAATGTTTACTTTTATTGTCCAAAGGGGCAATCAAAAATGAATAAAACAAAATGGAAACGTACATACGTTTGGATCGGTGTGAAGCCAGTGAACAATTTGAGTGGTGGAAACTAAAAGAATATTCATAAATGACTTAGTTATCACACTTAGAATGAGTGTACATTTTTTGTACAAAATACCGTATGTGGGGTATTTTTTTAATTTTTTTATATAAGCCTCAACGGCTAGGTGGCGCTGTATTTATAACTGAATGTTGTCATAGAGATACCTTCAGGCCTTGATTATAAGCATACATGTCAAGTGTGGGATTTTTTTTGGAGCATGTACCGTGGAGTTATTAAGCATATCCTTCATTCACGATATTGCTTTTAATGTCCATAGAGGCTATCAAAAATAAATAAAAATATATATATGTTTGGATAAGTCTGATGCCAGTGAACATTTTGAGTGGTGGAAACTAAAAGAATATTCATAAATGACTTCGTTATCACACTTAGAATGAGTTTACATTTTTTGTACAAAATACCGTATGTGGGGTATTTTTTTTTCATGCCTCAAGGGCTAGGTAGCGCTGCATATATAACTGAATGTTGTCATAGAGATAGCTTCAGGCCTTGACGATAAACATACATGTCAAGTTTGGGATTTTTTGGAGCATGTCCCGGGGAGTTATCAAGCATATCCTTTTACATTGCTTAACACAAATTTTGATGCCCCGCCCTCATCATATAGTATTTCGAAAAGTCAAAATTTTTCCCCCTGTCGTTGGCTCAGGATTTGACATGGTCCAGGCCAAGTCTTAACTCAGTCGGATGAAACGTGTAGGAGAAGTGGGCAAAAGTCTGCCCCCTGTGAATGTGCAAAAATCGTCAAAAATGGGACATTCAAAAATTCGTAGCTCACTTCCTGTTCATTTTAGCATATGGGTACAAGAGACTTTTTTGTAGGTCTTGGGCTCCCTCATACACCTAAAAATATTCGTCGTTCTTGCTTAAACGTACAACCGGGGCTGCTTCGTTAAAAACTTCTAGGGGGCGCTATTGAGTCATTTTTGTAAAAATAGCACAATCAACAATAAAATATTGCTCATTTTACCAGGCCAGATGTGTGTGCCAAGTTTCATGAGTTTCTGTGCATGTTTAGACCCTCAAAACTGGCGTTATTTTCTTGGCGAACAGCGCTTAGCCACACCCACAGCAATTCGCGAAAACTCACAAACTTCGTGTTGTGACATCATGAAGGCCGAAACCCTCATCTGAGCAAATATGAGGTAGGTCCAGTTAACGTGTTTGGAGAAAAACGTAGAAGAAAATTCGTAAGAAAAAAAATTGCCACTAGGTGGCGCTATCAGTTAGATGAAATATAAGTCAGTAGATGTCTTTAGGGCTGGACTCTCATCAAATGTGTGAAATTTTGAGAAGATAGGATCATCTCGGTCAAGTTAATGCAGCTTTTATTTTCACGAAAAATCTTCAGACTTTGCGTCACCGTAGCGGCCACGCCCTTTGGCGAAAAGTTACAATATTCGGTGTGGGGCATGATCAACATCTTAAGGCTTTTCTGACCAATTTTCAAATGGATCCCTTCAACAAGCTCAGCACAGTAGCTAAAAACGTAAAGTATGACATTTATTGTTACCACTAGGTGGCGCTATATGTATAACTGAATTTTATCATATAGATGTTTTCAGGCCGTGACTATTACGTTGCCTGAGAAGTTTGAGATTTTTTGGAGCTTGAACATGGGAGTTATTAAGCATTTGCTCTTTCTGGACAAATGAAATTTTAAAGGCAATATTTGATGCCCCGCCCCCGTCATATAGTATTTCAAAAAGGCAAGATGTTTTGCCCAGTTGTTCTCTCAGGTCTTGAGATGATAAATGCCAAGTTTGAAGTCAATTGGATGAAAAATGTTTGCAAAGGGGGAAAAAGCATGACCACAGTGAATGTGCCAAAATAGGCCAAAATTGGACATAAAAAAATTCATAGCTCACTTCCTGTACATTTTAGCTACATGGTCCCAATAGACTTTTTTGTGCGTCTCGGGGTGCTACACGTGCCTGCCAATTTTTGTTGCTCTAGCTCAAACGTGCCGGGCTTGGTTTTTATTTTTCTACGCTAGGGGGCGCTATCGAGTCGCATTGTTATGACGACTTAATAATATCAAATTTTTCGCCGGGCCTGAGGAGTGTGCAAAGTTCGGTGAGTTTTCGTGAATGTTTAGGTACCCAAAATCGCGATTGTTTGCGGAGAATAAAGAAGAAGAAGAAGAAGAAGAAGAAGAATAATAATAATAATAATAATAATAATAATTTTTACAAAAACAATAGGGACCTCGCAGCGGTCGCTGCTCGGGCCCTAACTAGAGCTGCGAGCAGCTATAAAGGGCCCTCGCAGCCCGGGCCACGTTGGGGTCCTTGCACGTTGGGGTACTTGCACGTTGGGGTACTGGCACATTGGGGTACTGGCATATTGGAAGCAAAATGTCTTTGAAAATGGCATAATAAACGTTTACATGTAGAATATTTTTTTGCCAGTGTGTGTGTCAAGCTCAACTGGTTTTGGTGATTGTTAAGACCTGCAAAAATCAGCGTCCTTTTTTATTTTTAGGCAATGAGTTGCCCTGATTGGTATTTTTTTGTAAAAGTGTATATACACATCATCGCTCGTTGTACTCATTGCACAATGTTACTTTTATTGTCTAAAGGGGCAATCAAAAATGAATAAAACAAAATGGAAACGTACATACGTTTGGATCGGTGTGAAGCCAGTGAACAATTTGAGTGGTGGAAACTAAAAGAATATTCATAAATGACTTAGTTATCACACTTAGAATGAGTGTACATTTTTTGTACAAAATACCGTATGTGGGGTATTTTTTTTTCATGCCTCAAGGGCTAGGTGGCGCTGCATATATAACTGAATGTTGTCATAGAGATAACTTCAGGCCTTGACGATAAACATACATGTCAAGTTTGGGATTTTATGGAGCATGTCCCGGGGAGTTATCAAGCATATCCTTTTACATTGCGAAACACAAATTTCGATGCCCCGCCCTCATCATATAGTATTTCGAAAAGTCAAAATTTTTCCCCCTGTCGTTGGCTCAGGTCTTGACATGGTCCAGGCCAAGTCTTAACTCAGTCGGATGAAACGTGTAGGAGAAGTGGGCAAAAGTCTGCCCCCTGTGAATGTGCAAAAATCGTCAAAAATGGGACAATCAAAAATTCGTAGCTCACTTCCTGTTCATTTTAGCATATGGGTACAAGAGACTTTTTTGTAGGTCTTGGGCTCCTTCATACACCTAAAAATATTCGGTGTTCTTGCTTAAACGTACAACCGGGGCTGCTTCGTTAAAAATCTCGAGGGGGCGCTATTGAGTCATTTTTGTAAAAATAGCACAATCAACAATAAAATATTGCTCATTTTACCAGGCCAGATGTGTGTGCCAAGTTTCAGGAGTTTCTGTGCATGTTTAGACCCTCAAAACTGGCGTTGTTTTCTTGGCGAACAGTGCTTAGCCACGCCCACAGCAATTCGCGAAAACTCACAAACTTCGTGTTGTGACATCATGAAGGCCGAAACCCTCATCTGAGCAAATATGAGGTAGGTCCAGTTGACGTGTTTGGAGAAAAACGTAGAAGAAAATTTGTAAGAAAAAAAATTGCCACTAGGTGGCGCTATCAGTTAGATGAAATATAAGTCAGTAGATGTCTTTAGGGCTGGACTCTCATCAAATGTGTGAAATTTTGAGAAGATAGGATCATCTCGGTCAAGTTAATGCAGCTTTTATTTTCACGAAAAATCTTCAGACTTTGCGTCACCGTAGCGGCCACGCCCTTTGGCGAAAAGTTACAATATTCGGTGTGGGGCATGATCAACATGTTAAGGCTTTTCTGACCAATTTTCAAATGGATCCCTTCAACAAGCTCAGCACAGTAGCTAAAAACGTAAAGTATGACATTTATTGTAACCACTAGGTGGCGCTATATGTATAACTGAATTTTATCATATAGATGTTTTCAGGCCGTGACTATTACGTTGCCTGAGAAGTTTGAGATTTTTTGGAGCTTGAACATGGGAGTTATTAAGCATTTGCTCTTTCTGGACAAATGAAATTTTAAAGGCAATATTTGATGCCCCGCACTCGTCATATAGTATTTCAAAAAGGCAAGATGTTTTGCCCAGTTGTTCTCTCAGGTCTTGAGATGGTAAATGCCAAGTTTGAAGTCAATTGGATGAAAAATGTTTGCAAAGGGGGAAAAAGCATGACCACAGTGAATGTGCCAAAATAGGCCAAAATTGGACATTAAAAAATTCATAGCTCACTTCCTGTACATTTTAGCTACATGGTCCCAATAGACTTTTTTGTGCGTCTCGGGGTGCTGCACGTGCCTGCCAATTTTTGTTGCTCTAGCTCAAACGTGCCGAGATTGGTTTTTATTTTTCTACGCTAGGGGGCGCTATCGAGTCGCATTGTTATGACGACTTAATAATATCAAATTTTTCGCCGGGCCTGAGGTGTGTGCAAAGTTCGGTGAGTTTTCGTGAATGTTTAGGTACCCAAAATCGCGATCGTTTGCGGAGAATAAAGAAGAAGAATAATAATAATAATAATAATAATAATAATAATAATAATTTTTACAAAAACAATAGGGACCTCGCAGCGGTCGCTGCTCGGGCCCTAACTAGAGCTGCGAGCAGCTATAAAGGGCCCTCGCAGCCCGGGCGACGTTGGGGTACTTGCACGTTGGGGTACTGGCACGTTGGGGTACTGGCAAGTTTAGGTACGGCACATTGGAAGCAGAATTTCTTTGAAAATGGCATGATAAACCTTGACATGTGGATTTTTTTTTTTTTTGTAAAAATACCGTTAAGTTGGTGTATTTTTTTTTATGCCTCTAGGGCTAGGTGGCGCTGTATATATAATGGAATGTTGTCATAGGGATACCTTCAAGCCTTGACTCTAAACATACATGTCAAGTGTGGGATTTTTTTGGAGCATGTACCGTGGAGTTATTAAGCATATCCTTCATTCACGATATTGCTTTTAATGTCCATAGAGGCTATCAAAAATAAATAAAAAAGTACATGTTTGGATAAGTCTAATGCCAGTGAACATTTTGAGTGGTGGAAAGTAAAAGAATATTCATAAATGACTTAGTTATCACACTTAGAATGAGTTTACATTTTTTGTACAAAATACCGTATGTGGGGTATTTTTTTGTTTTGCCTCAAGGGCGAGGTGGCGCTGCATATATAACTGAAGGTTGTCATAGAGATACCTTCAGGCCTTGACGATAAACATACATGTCAAGTTTGGGATTTTTTGGAGCATGTATCGGGGAGTTATTAAGCATATCCTTTTTCAGTGCGAAACACAAATTTTGATGCCCCGCGCTCATCATATAGTATTTCCAAAAGTCAAGATTTTTCCGTCTGTTGTTGGCTCAGGTCTTGGCATGGTCCAGGTCAAGTCATAAGTCAGTCGGATAAAACATGTAGGAGAAGTGGGCAAAAGTATGCCCCCTGAAAATGTGCAAAAATCGTCAAAAATGGGACATTCAAAAATTCGTACCTCACTTCCTGTTCATTTTAGCATATGGGTCCAAGAGACTTTTTTGTAGGTCTTTGGCTCCCTCATACACGTAAAAATTTTCGTAGATCTTGCTTAAACGTAGAATCGGGGCTGCTTCGTTAAAAATTTCTAGGGGGCGCTATTGAGTCATTTTTGTAAAAATAGTACAATCAACAATAAAATATTGTTCATTTTACCAGGCCAGATGTGTGTGCCAAGTTTCATGAGTTTCTGCGCATGTTTAGACCCTCAAAACTGGCGTTGTTTTCTTGGCGAACAGTGCTTAGCCACGGCCACAGCGATTCGTGAAAACTCACAAACTTCGGGTTGTGACATCATGAAGGCCGAAACCCTCATCTGAGCAAATATGAGGTTGGTCCAGTTAACGTGTTTGGAGAAAAATGTACAAGAAAATTCGTAAGAAAAAAAATTGCCACTAGGTGGCGCTATCAGTAAGATGAAATATAAGTTCGTAGATGTCTTAAGGGCTGGACTCTCATCAAATGTGTGAAATTTTGAGAAGATAGGATCATCTGGGTCAAGTTCATGCAGCTTTTATTGTCACGAAAAATTTTCGGACTTTGCGTCACCGTAGCGGCCACGCCCTTTGGCGAAAAGTTACAATATTCGGTGTGGGGCATGATCAACATCTTAAGGCTTTTCTGACCAATTTTCAACTGGATCCCTTCAACGAGCTCGGCACAGTAGCTAAAAACGTAAAGTATGACATTTATTGTTACCACTAGGTGGCGCTATATGTATAACTGAATTTTATCATATAGATGCTTTCAGGCCGTGACTATTACGTTGCCTGAGAAGTTTGAGATTTTTTGGAGCTTGAACATGGGAGTTATCACACTTAGAATGAGTTGACATTTTTTGTACAAAATACCGTATGTGGGGTATTTTTTTTTCACGCCTGAAGGGCTAGGTGGCGCTGCATATATAACTGAATTTTGTCATAGAGATACCTTCAGGCTTTGACTATAAACATACTTGTCAAGTTTGGGATTTTTTGGAGCATGTACCGGGGAGTTATTAAGCATATCCTTTTTCAGTGCGAAACACAAAATTTGATGCCCCGCCCTCATCATATAGTATTTCCAAAAGTCAAGATTTTTCTGCCTGTAGTTGGCTCAGGTCTTGACATGGTCCAGGTCAAGTCTAAAGTCAGTCGGATGAAATGTGTAGGAGAAGTGGGCAAAAGTATGCCCCCTGAAAATGTGCAAAAATCGTCAAAAATGGGACATTCAAAAATTCCTAGCTCACTTCCTGTTCATTTTAGCACATGGGTCCAAGAGACTTTTTTGTAGGTCTTGGACTCCCTCATACACCTAAAAATTTTCGTAGATCTTGCTTAAACGTACAATCGGGGCTGCTTCGTTAAAAATTTCTAGGGGGCGCTATTGAGTCATTTTTGTAAAAATAGGACAATACATGATAAAATATTGCTCATTTTGCCAGGCCAGATGTGTGTGCCAAGTTTCATGAGTTTCTGCGCATGTTTAGACCATCAAAACTAGCGTTGTTTTCTTGGCGAACAGTGCTTAGCCACGCCCACAGCGATTCGCGAAAACTCACAAACTTCGTGTTGTGACATCATGAAGGCCGAAACCCCCATCTGAGCAAATATGAGGTTGGTCCAGTTAACGTGTTTGGAGAAAAATGTACAAGAAAATTCGTAAGAAAAAAAATTGCCACTAGGTGGCGCTATCAGTTAGATGAAATATAAGTTCGTAGATGTCTTTAGGGCTGGACTCTCATCAAATGTGTGAAATTTTGAGAAGATAGGATCATCTCGGTCAAGTTCATGCAGCTTTTATTGTCACGAAAAATCTTCAGACTTTGCGTCACCGTAGCGGCCACGCCCTTTGGCGAAAAGTTACAATATTCGGTGTGGGGCATCATCAACATCTTAAGGCTTTTCTGACCAATTTTCAACTGGATCCCTTCAACGAGCTCAGCACAGTAGCTAAAAACGTAAAGTATGACATTTATTGTAACCACTAGGTGGCGCTATATGTATAACTGAATTTTTTCATATAGGTGTTTTCAGGCCGTGACTATTACGTTGCCTGAGAAGTTTGAGATTTTTTGGAGCTTGTACATGGGAGTTATTCAGCATTTGCTCTTTCTGGACAAATGAAATTTTAAAGGCAATATTTGATGCCCCGCCCCCGTCATATAGTATTTCGAAAACGCAAGATTTTTTGCCTAGTTTTTCCTCTTAAGTCTTGAGATGATAAATGCCAAGTTTAAAGTCAATGGGATGAAAAATGTTTGCATAGGGGGAAAAAGTATGACCACAGTGAATGTGCCAAAATAGGCCAAAATTGGACATTAAAAAATTCATAGCTCACTTCCTGTACATTTTAGGAAATGGCTTCCACTGACTTTTTTGTGCGTCTCGTAGTGCTACACGTGCCTGCCAATTTTCGTAGCTCTAGCTCAAACGGGCCGGGATTGGTTTTTATTTTTCTACGCTAGGTGGCGCTATAGAGTCGCGTTGTTATGACAACTACATAATATCAAATTTTTCGCCGGGCCCGAAGAGACTGCAAAGTTTGGTGAGTTTTCGTAAATGTTTAGGCCCTCAAAAATGCGATCGTTTACGGAGAAGAAGAAGAAGAAGAAGAAGAATAATTCTTACAAAAACAAGAGGGACCTCGCAGCGGTCGCTGCTCGGGCCCTAATAATAATAATAATAATAATTTTTACAAAAACAATAGGGACCTCGCAGCGGTCGCTGCTCGGGCCCTAACTAGAGCTGCGAGCAGCTATAAAGGGCCCTCGCAGCCCGGGCGACGTTGGGGTACTTGCACGTTGGGGTACTTGTACGTTGGAAACAGAATTTTTTTGAAAATGGCATGATAAACCATTACGTGGATTTTTTATTTTTTTTTCCAGGTGTGATGATTGTGTCAAGCTCAATGGGTTTTGGTGATTGTTAAGATGTGCAAAAATCAGCGTCTTTTTTTATTTTTAGGCAATGAGTTGCCCTGATTGGTATTTTTTGGAAAGGTACATATACACATCATCGCTCGTACTCATTGCACAATATTGCTTTTATTGTCCATAGAGGCGATCAAAAAAAATAAATAAATAAATAAATAAATAAAAAATGAAACTAAATGAAAAAGCACATATGTTTGGATCGGTCTGATGCCAGTGAACATATTGAGTGGTGGAAAGTAAAAGAATATTCATAAATGACTTAGTTATCACACTTACAATAAGTTTACAATTTTTGTAAAAAATACCGTAAGTGAGGCATTTTTTTTTGCCTCAAGGACTAGGTGGCGCTGTATTTATAACTGAATTTTGTCATAGAGATACCTTCAGGCCTTGACTATAAATATGCATTTTAAGTGTGGGATTTTTTGGAGCATGTACCTGGGAGTTATTAAGCATATCCTTCATTCACAATATTGCTTTTAAAGTCCATAGAGGCTATAAAAAATCAATAAAATTAAATAAAAAAATATGTATGTTTGGTTAGGTCTGATGCCAGTGAACATTTTGAGTAGTGGAAAAAGTAAAAGAATATTCATAAATGACTTAGTTATTACACTTACAATGAGTTCACAAATTTTGTTCAAAATAAAGTAAATAAAGTAAAGTAAAGTAAAGTAAAGTAAGTGGGGTTGTTTTTTTTTTTTTTTTATGACTCAAGGACGAGGTGGCGCTGTATTTCTAACTGAATTTTGTCATAGAGATACCTTCACGCCTTGACTATAAATATACATGTCAAGTTTGGGATTTTTTGAAGCATGCACCGGGGAGTTATTAAGCATATCCTTCATTCACGATATTGCTTTTAATGTCCACAGAGGCTATCAAAAATAAATAAAAATATATATATGTTTGGATAAGTCTGATGCCAGTGAACATTTTGAGTGGTGGAAACTAAAAGAATATTCATAAATGACTTAGTTATCACACTTAGAATGAGTTTACATTTTTTGTACAAAATACCGTAAGTGGGGTATTTTTTTTTCTATGCCTCAAGGGCTAGGTGGCGCTGCATATATAACTGAATATTGTCATAGAGATAGCTTCAGGCCTTGATGATAAACATACATGTCAAGTTTGGGATTTTTTGGAGCATGTACCGGGCAGTTATTAAGCATATCCTTTTTCAGTGCGAAACACAAATTTTGATGCCCCGCCTTCATCATATCGTATTTCGAAAAGTCAAGATTTTTCCCCCTGTCGTTGGCTCAGGTCTTGACATGGTCCAGGTCAAGTCTGAAGTCAGTCGGATGAAACGTGTAGGAGAAGTGGGCAAAAGTATGCCCCTTGTAAATGTGCAAAAATCGTCAAAAATGGGACATTCAAAAATTCGTAGCTCACTTCCTGTTCATTTTAGCATATGGGTCCAAGAGACTTTTTTGTAGGTCTTGAGCTTCCTAATACACCTAAAAAAAATTTGTAGCTCTTGCTTAAACGTACAACTGGGGCTGTTTCGTTAAAGATTTCTAGGGGGCGCTATTGAGTCATTTTTGTAAAAATAGCACAATCGACGATAAAAAATTGCTCATTTTTCCAGGCCAGCTGTGTGTGCCAAGTTTAGTGTGTTTCTGTGCCAGTTTAGGCCCTCAAAATTGGCGTTGTTTTCTTGGCGAACAGCGCTTAGCCACGCCCACAGCGATTCTCGAAAACTCACAAACTTCGTGTTGTGACAGCATGAAGGCCGACACCCTCATCTGAGCAAATATGAGGTAGGTCCAGTTAACATGGTTGGAGAAAAACATTGAAGAAAAATCGTAAGAAAAAAAATTGCCAGTAGGTGGCGCTATCAGTAAGATGAAATATAAGTTTGTAGATGTCTTTAGGGCTGGACTCTCATCAATTGTGTAAAATTTTGAGAAGATAGCATCATCTCGGTCACGTTAATGCAGCTTTTGTTGTCACGAGAAATCTTCAGACTTTGCGGCACCGTAGCGGCCACGCCCTTTGGCGAAAAGTTACAATATTCGGTGTGGGGCATGATCAACATCTTAAGGCTTTTCTGACCAATTTTCAACTGGATCCCTTCAATGAGCTCAGCACAGTAGCTAAAAACGTAAAGTATGACAATTATTGTTACCACTAGGTGGTGCTACATGGATAACTGAATTTTATCATATAGATGTTTTCAGGCCGTGACTATTAAGTTGCCTGATAAGTTTGAGATTTTTTGGAGCTTGAACATGGGAGTTATTAAGCATTTGCTCTTTCTGGACAAATGAAATTTTAAAGGCAATATTTGATGCCCCGCCCCCGTCATATAGTATTTCGAAAAGGCAAGATTTTTTCCCCAGTTGTTCTCTCAGGTCTTGAGATGATAAATGCCAAGTTTGAAGTCAATTGGATGAAAAATGTTTGCAAAGGGGGAAAAAGCATGACCACAGTGAATGTGCCAAAATAGGCCAAAATTGGACATTGAAAAATTCATAGCTCACTTCCTGTACATTTTAGCTATATGGTCCCAATAGACTTTTCTGTGCGTCTCGGGGTGCTACACGTGCCTGCCAATTTTCGTTGCTCTAGCTCAAACATGCCGGGCTTGGATTTTATTTTTCTATGCTAGGGGGCGCTATAGAGTCGCGTTGTTATGACGACTTCATAATATCAAATTTTTCGCCGGGCCTGAGGAGTGTGCAAAGTTTGGTGAGTTTTCGTAAATGTTTAGGTACCCAAAATCGTGATCGTTTACGGAGAAGAAGAAGAAGAAGAAGAAGAAGAATAACTAGAGCTGCGAGCAGCTATAAAGGGCCCTCGCAGCCCGGGCCACGTTGGGGTACTTGCACGTTGGGGAACTTGCACATTGGGGTACTGGCACATTGGAAGCAGAATTTCTTTGAAAATGGCATGATAAACGTGGATTTTTTTTTTTTTTTTTTGCCAGGTGTGATGAGTGTGTCAAGCTCAATGGGTTTTGGTGATTGTTAAGATCTGCAAAAATCAGCGTCTTATTTTTTATTTTTAGGCAATGAGTTGCCCTGATTGGTATTTTTTGTAAAAGTGTATATACACATCATCGCTCGTTGTACTCATTGCACAATGTTACTTTTATTGTCCAAAGGGGCAATCAAAAATGAATAAAACAAAATGGAAATGTACATACGTTTGGATCGGTGTGAAGCCAGTGAACAATTTGAGTGGTGGAAACTAAAAGAATATTCATAAATGACTGAGTTATCACACTTAGAATGAGTGTACATTTTTTGTACAAAATACCGTATGTGGGGTATTTTTTTTTTATTCCTCAAGGGCTAGGTGGCGCTGCATATATAACTGAATGTTGTCACAGAGATAACTTCAGGCCTTGACGATAAACATACATGTCAAGTTTGGGATTTTTTGGAGCATGTACCGGGGAGTTATCAAGCATATCCTTTTTCATTGCGAAACACAAATTTTGATGCCCCACCCTCATCATATAGTATTTCAAAAAGTCAAAATTTTTCCCCCTGTCGTTGGCTCAGGTCTTGACATGGTCCAGGCCAAGTCTTAACTCAGTCGGATGAAACATGTAGGAGAAGTGGGCAAAAGTCTGCCCCCTGTGAATGTGCAAAAATCGTCAAAAATGGGACATTCAAAAATTCGTAGCTCACTTCCTGTTCATTTTAGCATATGGGTCCAAGAGACTTTTTTGTAGGTCTTGGGCTCCCTCATACACCTAAAAATATTCGTCGTTCTTGCTTAAACGTACAACCGGGGCTGCTTCGTTAAAAACTTCTAGGGGGCGCTATTGAGTCATTTTTGTAAAAATAGCACAATCAACAATAAAATATTGCTCATTTTACCAGGCCAGGTGTGTGCCAAGTTTCATGAGTTTCTGTGCATGTTTAGACCCTCAAAACTGGCGTTGTTTTCTTGGCGAGCAGCGCTTAGCCACGCCCAAAGCAATTCGCGAAAACTCACAAACTTCGTGTTGTGACATCATGAAGGCCGAAACCCTCATCTGAGCAAATATGAGGTAGGTCCAGTTAACGTGTTTGGAGAAAAACGTAGAAGAAAATTCGTAAGAAAAAAAATTGCCACTAGGTGGCGCTATCAGTTAGATGAAATATAAGTCAGTAGATGTCTTTAGGGCTGGACTCTCATCAAATGTGTGAAATTTTGAGAAGATAGGATCATCTCGGTCAAGTTAATGCAGCTTTTATTTTCACGAAAAATCTTCAGACTTAGCGTCACCGTAGCGGCCACGCCCTTTGGCGAAAAGTTACAATATTCGGTGTGGGGCATGATCAACATCTTAAGGCTTTTCTGACCAATTTTCAAATGGATCCCTTCAACGAGCTCAGCACAGTAGCTAAAAACGTAAAGTATGACATTTATTGTAACCACTAGGTGGCGCTATATGTATAACTGAATTTTGTCATATAGATGTTTTCAGGCCGTGACTATTACGTTGCCTGAGAAGTTTGAGATTTTTTGGAGCTTGTACATGGGAGTTATCCAGCATTTGCTCTTTCTGGAAAAATGAAATTTTAAAGTCAATATTTGATGCTCCGCCCCCGTCATATAGTATTTCGAAAAGGCAAGATGTTTTGCCCAGCTGTTCTCTCAGGTCTTGAGATGATAAATGCCAAGTTTGAAGTCAATTGGATGAAAAATGTTTGCAAAGGGGGAAAAAGCATGACTACAGTGAATGTGCCAAAATAGGCCAAAATTGGACATTAAAAAATTCATAGCTCACTTCCTGTACATTTTAGCTACATGGTCCCAATAGACTTTTTTGTGCGTCTCGGGGTGCTACACGTGCCTGCCAATTTTCGTTGCTCTAGCTCAAACGTGCCGGGCTTGGTTTTTATTTTTCTACGCTAGGGGGCGCTATAGAGTCGCGTTGTTATAACGACTTCATAATATCAAATTTTTCGCCGGACCTGAGGAGTGTGCAAAGTTCGGTGAGTTTTCGTGAATATTTAGGTACCCAAAATCGCGATTGTTTGCGGAGAATAAAGAATAATAATAATAACTAGAGCTGCGAGCAGCTATAAAGGGCCCTCGCAACCCGGGCCACGTTGGGGTATTTGCACATCGGGGTCCTGGCATGTTGGGGTACTGTCAAATAGGAAACCATCTAAATTGTAAACGTTTTTGCCATGCTTTGTGTTTGTAAAGTTTCATGGAAAGGCCAAAAATGATGCACAATTAACAAAATAAAATCAAAATGGATTGTCACATGGCAATATAGAATACTTTTTGAATATATTAGGCATGCCTGCCAATATTGACACATCTAGCTGAATCATATAATCGGAAAGATTTCACAAAAATGTCTAGAGGGCGCTATTGAGCAATTTATTACAAATTGCACAACAAATCTCTAAATAAAATATTCATGTTCCAGACAGGTCTGGTGTGTGTGCAAAGTTTTGTGAGTTTTCGCCCATATTTAGACTCTCAAAAAAGCATTTTTCTTCACAAACAATGCATGGCTACAGCAAAGGCGTGTGACAAAATAAAAAAATTCAATAACTTTTCATCTTAAATATCTTAAGATGAAACACGCCAAAGAATGAAGACGATCTGATAAGTTCTGTTGAAAATATGACCCCTATAAAAGGCCCCAAAAAATGGCAGACTTCCTGTTTGATTCAGCATATGGCTTTAGAAACCTTTTTGTAAGTCTTAGGCTGATAGGTATCCCAATTTTTACAAATCTAGCTGAATCATAAAATACAAAACATTTGCAAAAGCTTCATAAAAATGTCTAGAGGGTGCTATTGAACCATTTATTGCAAATTGAATAAGAAATCTCTAAAATATTCATGCTTATGACAAGCCTGATATGTGTGTAAAGTTTCATGAGTTTTTGCACATTTAGACCAAAAAAAAGCAGCATTTTACTTGGCAAACAATGCATCGCCATGACAACGGCATGCGACAAAATAAATAACTTTCGATAACTTTTCATCTTCAACATCTTAAGATGAATCACACCAAGTTTGGAGATGATCGGATAAACTCTGTAGGAGGAGTTCGTTAAAATAAGACCCCTATGAAATGGCCCAAAAAATGGCAACACGTTCCAAAGTAAATCAAAATGGCGGACTTCCTGTTCGGTTTAGCATATGGTTCAAAAAGAGTTTTTTGTACTTTGAGGGCTGTTACATATGTCTTCAAATTTTGGTAACTCTAGGTGAAATGTACAGCCGGTAATGCTTCATTAAGTAAGAATTTTGAAACACAAAATTTGATGCCTCGCCTCTGGCGGACTTCCTGTTAGGTTTAGCATATGGCACCAACAGGCTTTTTTGTAGATCATAGTCTGTTACATATGTGTACCAATTTTCGTAGCTCTCGATTAAACGTACAACCGGGAATGCTTCGTTAAAGAGGAGTTTTTTAGCTCAAAATGTGATGCCCGGCCCCAGGGGGACTTCCTGTTGGGTTTAGCACATAGCACCAAGAGACTTTTTTGTACATTGTGGGCTGTTACATATGTCTACAAATTTTCGTAGCTCTAGCTGCTTCGTACAACTGGGAATTCTTCATTAAGAAGAATTGTTTTTCTTCGGCAAACAAGTGCATGCCACGGCAACAGCGTGCGACGAAATAAAAAGCTTTCAATAACTTTTCATCTTCAACATCTTAAGATGAATCACACCAAGTTTGAAGATGATGGGATAAACTCTGTAGGAGGAGTTCGTTAAAATAAGAGCCCTATGAAATGGTCAAAAAAATGGCAACACGTTCCAAAGTAAATCAAAATGGTGGACTTTCTGTTAGGTTTAGCACATGGTTCAAAAAGAGTTTTTTGTACCTTGAGGGCTGTTACATATGTCTTCAAATTTTGGTAACTCTAGGTGAAACGTACAGCCGGGAATGCTTCTTTAATTAAGAATTTTGAAACGCAAAATTAGATGCCCCGCCTCTGGCGGACTTCCTGTTGGGTTTAGCATATGGCACCAAAGACTTTTTTGTAGATCATAGTCTGTTACATATGTGTACCAATTTTCGTAGCTCTAGGTTAAACGTACAACCGGCAATACTATGTTAAGTAAGAATTTTGAAACTCTAAATTTGATGCCCCGCCGCCGTCATATAGTATGTCAAAAACTTTAGATTTTTTACCATGGTGTTGTCCCAGGTGTTGAGATGGTACATCCCAAGTTTGAACTCAATTGGGTTAACCGTGTAGGAGAAGTGGGCAAAAGTATGACCCCTGTAAATGTGCAAAAATGGGCCAAAATTGGACATTCAAATGATCATACCTCACTTCCTGTCTATTTTAGGGTACAACTATCAAAGAGGTTTTTGTTCATCTGGATGTGCTACAGGTGCCACACAATTTTCGTAGCGGTAGGACAATCGTAGCGGGACAGGGATCCGTTAAACCTATGTAGGTGGCGCTACAGAGCCATTTTTCTGTTATCATGTATGGCGACTTTAAAATATCAAATTTTTCGCCAGGCCTGATGTGCGTGTAAAGTTTGGTGAGTTTTCGTTCACGTTTAGTGTCTCAAAAATGCGATTGTTTGCGGAGAAGAAAAAGAAGAATAATAAGAAGAATTCCTACAAAAACAATAGGGCCTCGCAGCGGCACCGCCGCCGCCGCTGCTCGGGCCCTAATAATAATAATAATAACTAGAGCTGCGAGCAGCTATAAAGGGCCCTCGCAGCCCGGGCCACGTTGGGGTACTTGCACGTTGGGGAACTTGCACATTGGGGTACTGGCACATTGGAAGCAGAATTTCTTTGAAAATGGCATGATAAACATGTGGACTTTTTTTTTTTTTTTTGCCAGGTGTGATGAGTGTGTCAAGCTCAATGGGTTTTGGTGATTGTTAAGATCTGCAAAAATCAGCGTTTTTTTTTTATTTTTAGGCAATGAGTTGCTCTGATTGGTATTTTTCGTAAAAGTATATATACACACATCATCGCTCGTACTCATTGCACAATGTTGCTTTTATTGTCCATAGAGGCGATAAAAAAAATAAATAAAACTAAATAAAAAATACATATGTTTGGATCGGTCTGATACCAGTGAACATATTGAGTGGTGGAAAGTAAAAGAATATTCATAAATGACTTAGTTATCACACTTACAATGAGTTTACAATTTTTGCAAAAATACCGTAAGTGAGGCATTTTTTTTATGCCTCAAGGACTAGGTGGCGCTGTATTTATAACTGAATTTTGTCATAGAGATACCTTCAGGCCTTGACTCTAAATATACATTTCAAATATGGGATTTTTTGGAGCATGTACCTGGGAGTTATTAAGCATAGCCTTCATTCACGATATTGCTTTTAATGTCCATAGAGGCTATCAAAAATACATAAAACTAAGTAACAAAAATATGTATGTTTGGTTAGGTCTGATGCCAGTGAATATTTTGAGTGGTGGAAACTAAAAGAATATTCATAAATGACTTAGTTATCACACTCAGAATGAGTTGACATTTTTTGTACAAAATACCGTATGTGGGGTATTTTTTTTTTATGCCTCAAGGGCTAGGTGGCGCTGCATATATAACTGAATGTTGTCATAGAGATAGCTTCAGGCCTTGACGATAAACATACATGTCAAGTTTGGGATTTTTTGGAGCATGTACCGGGGAGTTATTAAGCATATCCTTTTTCAGTGCGAAACACAAATTTTGATGCCCCGCCTTCATCATATAGTATTTCGAAAGGTCAAGATTTTTCCCCCTGTCGTTGGCTCAGGACTTGACATGGTCCAGGTCAAGTCTTAACTCAGTCAGATGAAACGTGTAGGAGAAGTGGGCAAAAGTCTGCCCCCTGTGAATGTGCAAAAATTGTCAAAAATGGGACATTCAAAAATTCGTAGCTCACTTCCTGTTCATTTTAGCATATGGGTCCAAGAGACTTTTTTGTAGGTCTTGGGCTCCCTCATACACCTAAAAATATTCGTCGTTCTTGCTTAAACGTACAACCGGGGCTGCTTCGTTAAAAACTTCTAGGGGGCGCTATTGAGTCATTTTTGTAAAAATAGCACAATCAACAATAAGATATTGCTAATTTTACCAGGCCAGATGTGTGTGCCAAGTTTCATGAGTTTCTGTGCATGTTTAGACCTTCAAAACTGGCGTTGTCTTCTTGGCGAACAGCGCTTAGCCACACCCACAGCAATTCGCGAAAACTCACAAACTTCGTGTTGTGACATCATGAAGGCCGAAACCCTCATCTGAGCAAATATGAGGTAGGTCCAGTTAACGTGTTTGGAGAAAAACGTAGAAGAAAATTCGTAAGAAAAAAAATTGCCACTAGGTGGCGCTATCAGTTAGATGAAATATAAGTCAGTAGATGTCTTTAGGGCAAACTCTCATCAAATGTGTGAAATTTTGAGAAGATAGGATCATCTCGGTCAAGTTAATGCAGCTTTTATTTTCACGAAAAATCTTCAGACTTTGCGTCACCGTAGCGGCCACGCCCTTTGGCGAAAAGTTACAATATTCGGTGTGGGGCATGATCAACATCTTAAGGCTTTTCTGACCAATTTTCAAATGGATCCCTTCAACAAGCTCAGCACAGTAGCTAAAAACGTAAAGTATGACATTTATTGTAACCACTAGGTGGCGCTATATGTATAACTGAATTTTATCATATAGATGTTTTCAGGCCGTGACTATTACGTTGCCTGAGAAGTTTGAGATTTTTTGGAGCTTGAACATGGGAGTTATTAAGCATTTGCTCTTTCTGGACAAATGAAATTTTAAAGGCAATATTTGATGCCCCGCCCCCGTCATATAGTATTTCAAAAAGGCAAGATGTTTTGCCCAGTTGTTCTCTCAGGTCTTGAGATGATAAATGCCAAGTTTGAAGTCAATTGGATGAAAAATGTTTGCAAAGGGGGAAAAAGCATGACCACAGTGAATGTGCCAAAATAGGCCAAAATTGGACATAAAAAAATTCATAGCTCACTTCCTGTACATTTTAGCTACATGGTCCCAATAGACTTTTTTGTGCGTCTCGGGGTGCTACACGTGCCTGCCAATTTTTGTTGCTCTAGCTCAAATGTGCCGGGCTTGGTTTTTATTTTTCTACGCTAGGGGGCGCTATCGAGTCGCATTGTTATGACGACTTAATAATATCAAATTTTTCGCCGGGCCTGAGGAGTGTGCAAAGTTCGGTGAGTTTTCGTGAATGTTTAGGTACCCAAAATCGCGATCGTTTGCGGAGAATAAAGAATAATAATAACTAGAGCTGCGAGCAGCTATAAAGGGCCCTCGCAGCCCGGGCCACGTTGGGGTACTTGCACGTTGGGGTACTTGCACGTTGGGGTACTGGCACGTTGGGGTACTGGCAAGTTTAGGTAAGGCACATTGGAAGCAGAATTTCTTTGAAAATGGCATGATAAACCTTGACATGTGGATTTTTTTTTTTTTTGTAAAAATACCGTTAAGTTGGTGTATTTTTTTTTATGCCTCTAGGGCTAGGTGGCGCTGTATATATAATGGAATGTTGTCATAGGGATACCTTCAAGCCTTGACTCTAAACATACATGTCAAGTGTGGGATTTTTTTGGAGCATGTACCGTGGAGTTATTAAGCATATCCTTCATTCACGATATTGCTTTTAATGTCCATTAGAGGCTATCAAAAATAAATAAAAAAGTACATGTTTGGATAAGTCTAATGCCAGTGAACATTTTGAGTGGTGGAAAGTAAAAGAATATTCATAAATGACTTAGTTATCACACTTAGAATGAGTTTACATTTTTTGTACAAAATACCGTATGTGGGGTATTTTTTTGTTTTGCCTCAAGGGCGAGGTGGCGCTGCATATATAACTGAATGTTGTCATAGAGATACCTTCAGGCCTTGACGATAAACATACATGTCAAGTTTGGGATTTTTTGGAGCATGTATCGGGGAGTTATTAAGCATATCCTTTTTCAGTGCGAAACACAAATTTTGATGCCCCGCGCTCATCATATAGTATTTCCAAAAGTCAAGATTTTTCCGTCTGTTGTTGGCTCAGGTCTTGGCATGGTCCAGGTCAAGTCATAAGTCAGTCGGATAAAACATGTAGGAGAAGTGGGCAAAAGTATGCCCCCTGAAAATGTGCAAAAATCGTCAAAAATGGGACATTCAAAAATTCGTACCTCACTTCCTGTTCATTTTAGCATATGGGTCCAAGAGACTTTTTTGTAGGTCTTTGGCTCCGTCATACACGTAAAAATTTTCGTAGATCTTGCTTAAACGTAGAATCGGGGCTGCTTCGTTAAAAATTTCTAGGGGGCGCTATTGAGTCATTTTTGTAAAAATAGTACAATCAACAATAAAATATTGTTCATTTTACCAGGCCAGATGTGTGTGCCAAGTTTCATGAGTTTCTGCGCATGTTTAGACCCTCAAAACTGGCGTTGTTTTCTTGGCGAACAGTGCTTAGCCACGCCCACAGCGATTCGCGAAAACTCACAAACTTCGTGTTGTGACATCATGAAGGCCGAAACCCTCATCTGAGCAAATATGAGGTTGGTCCAGTTAACGTGTTTGGAGAAAAATGTACAAGAAAATTCGTAAGAAAAAAAATTGCCACTAGGTGGCGCTATCAGTAAGATGAAATATAAGTTCGTAGATGTCTTAAGGGCTGGACTCTCATCAAATGTGTGAAATTTTGAGAAGATAGGATCATCTCGGTCAAGTTCATGCAGCTTTTATTGTCACGAAAAAATTTCGGACTTTGCGTCACCGTAGCGGCCACGCCCTTTGGCGAAAAGTTACAATATTCGGTGTGGGGCATGATCAACATCTTAAGGCTTTTCTGACCAATTTTCAACTGGATCCCTTCAACGAGCTCGGCACAGTAGCTAAAAACGTAAAGTATGACATTTATTGTTACCACTAGGTGGCGCTATATGTATAACTGAATTTTATCATATAGATGCTTTCAGGCCGTGACTATTACGTTGCCTGAGAAGTTTGAGATTTTTTGGAGCTTGAACATGGGAGTTATCACACTTAGAATGAGTTGACATTTTTTTGTACAAAATACCGTATGTGGGGTATTTTTTTTTCACGCCTGAAGGGCTAGGTGGCGCTGCATATATAACTGAATTTTGTCATAGAGATACCTTCAGGCTTTGACTATAAACATACATGTCAAGTTTGGGATTTTTTGGAGCATGTACCGGGGAGTTATTAAGCATATCCTTTTTCAGTGCGAAACACAAAATTTGATGCCCCGCCCTCATCATATAGTATTTCCAAAAGTCAAGATTTTTCTGCCTGTAGTTGGCTCAGGTCTTGACATGGTCCAGGTCAAGTCTAAAGTCAGTCGGATGAAATGTGTAGGAGAAGTGGGCAAAAGTATGCCCCCTGAAAATGTGCAAAAATCGTCAAAAATGGGACATTCAAAAATTCATAGCTCACTTCCTGTTCATTTTAGCACATGGGTCCAAGAGACTTTTTTGTAGGTCTTGGACTCCCTCATACACCTAAAAATTTTCGTAGATCTTGCTTAAACGTACAATTGGGGCTGCTTCGTTAAAAATTTCTAGGGGGCGCTATTGAGTCATTTTTGTAAAAATAGGACAATACATGATAAAATATTGCTCATTTTGCCAGGCCAGATGTGTGTGCCAAGTTTCATGAGTTTCTGCGCATGTTTAGACCATCAAAACTAGCGTTGTTTTCTTGGCGAACAGTGCTTAGCCACGCCCACAGCGATTCGCGAAAACTCACAAACTTCGTGTTGTGACATCATGAAGGCCGAAACCCCCATCTGAGCAAATATGAGGTTGGTCCAGTTAACGTGTTTGGAGAAAAATGTACAAGAAAATTCGTAAGAAAAAAAATTGCCACTAGGTGGCGCTATCAGTTAGATGAAATATAAGTTCGTAGATGTCTTTAGGGCTGGACTCTCATCAAATGTGTGAAATTTTGAGAAGATAGGATCATCTCGGTCAAGTTCATGCAGCTTTTATTGTCACGAAAAATCTTCAGACTTTGCGTCACCGTAGCGGCCACGCCCTTTGGTGAAAAGTTACAATATTCGGTGTGGGGCATCATCAACATCTTAAGGCTTTTCTGACCAATTTTCAACTGGATCCCTTCAACGAGCTCAGCACAGTAGCTAAAAACGTAAAGTATGACATTTATTGTAACCACTAGGTGGCGCTATATGTATACCTGAATTTTTTCATATAGGTGTTTTCAGGCCGTGACTATTACGTTGCCTGAGAAGTTTGAGATTTTTTGGAGCTTGTACATGGGAGTTATTCAGCATTTGCTCTTTCTGGACAAATGAAATTTTAAAGGCAATATTTGATGCCCCGCCCCCGTCATATAGTATTTCGAAAACGCAAGATTTTTTGCCTAGTTTTTCTCTTAAGTCTTGAGATGATAAATGCCAAGTTTAAAGTCAATGGGATGAAAAATGTTTGCATAGGGGGAAAAAGCATGACCACAGTGAATGTGCCAAAATAGGCCAAAATTGGACATTAAAAAATTCATAGCTCACTTCCTGTACATTTTAGGAAATGGCTTCCACTGACTTTTTTGTGCGTCTCGTAGTGCTACACGTGCCTGCCAATTTTCGTAGCTCTAGCTCAAACGGACCGGGATTGGTTTTTATTTTTCTACGCTAGGTGGCGCTATAGAGTCGCGTTGTTATGACAACTACATAATATCAAATTTTTCGCCGGGCCCGAAGAGACTGCAAAGTTTGGTGAGTTTTCGTAAATGTTTAGGCCCTCAAAAATGCGATCGTTTACGGAGAAGAAGAAGAAGAAGAAGAATAATTCTTACAAAAACAAGAGGGACCTCGCAGCGGTCGCTGCTCGGGCCCTAATAATAATAACTAGAGCTGCGAGCAGCTATAAAGGGCCCTCGCAGCCCGGGCCACGTTGGGGTACTTGCACGTTGGGGTACTTGCACGTTGGGGTACTGGCACGTTGGGGTACTGGCAAGTTTAGGTACGGCACATTGGAAGCAGAATTTCTTTGAAAATGGCATGATAAACCTTGACATGTGGATTTTTTTTTTTTTTGTAAAAATACCGTTAAGTTGGTGTATTTTTTTTTATGCCTCTAGGGCTAGGTGGCGCTGTATATATAATGGAATGTTGTCATAGGGATACCTTCAAGCCTTGACTCTAAACATACATGTCAAGTGTGGGATTTTTTTGGAGCATGTACCGTGGAGTTATTAAGCATATCCTTCATTCACGATATTGCTTTTAATGTCCATTAGAGGCTATCAAAAATAAATAAAAAAGTACGTTTGGATAAGTCTAATGCCAGTGAACATTTTGAGTGGTGGAAAGTAAAAGAATATTCATAAATGACTTAGTTATCACACTTAGAATGAGTTTACATTTTTTGTACAAAATACCGTATGTGGGGTATTTTTTTGTTTTGCCTCAAGGGCGAGGTGGCGCTGCATATATAACTGAATGTTGTCATAGAGATACCTTCAGGCCTTGACGATAAACATACATGTCAAGTTTGGGATTTTTTGGAGCATGTATCGGGGAGTTATTAAGCATATCCTTTTTCAGTGCGAAACACAAATTTTGATGCCCCGCGCTCATCATATAGTATTTCCAAAAGTCAAGATTTTTCCGTCTGTTGTTGGCTCAGGTCTTGGCATGGTCCAGGTCAAGTCATAAGTCAGTCGGATAAAACATGTAGGAGAAGTGGGCAAAAGTATGGCCCCTGAAAATGTGCAAAAATCGTCAAAAATGGGACATTCAAAAATTCGTACCTCACTTCCTGTTCATTTTAGCATATGGGTCCAAGAGACTTTTTTGTAGGTCTTTGGCTCCCTCATACACGTAAAAATTTTCGTAGATCTTGCTTAAACGTAGAATCGGGGCTGCTTCGTTAAAAATTTCTAGGGGGCGCTATTGAGTCATTTTTGTAAAAATAGTACAATCAACAATAAAATATTGTTCATTTTACCAGGCCAGATGTGTGTGCCAAGTTTCATGAGTTTCTGCGCATGTTTAGACCCTCAAAACTGGCGTTGTTTTCTTGGCGAACAGTGCTTAGCCACGCCCACAGCGATTCGCGAAAACTCACAAACTTCGTGTTGTGACCTCATGAAGGCCGAAACCCTCATCTGAGCAAATATGAGGTTGGTCCAGTTAACGTGTTTGGAGAAAAATGTACAAGAAAATTCGTAAGAAAAAAAATTGCCACTAGGTGGCGCTATCAGTAAGATGAAATATAAGTTCGTAGATGTCTTAAGGGCTGGACTCTCATCAAATGTGTGAAATTTTGAGAAGATAGGATCATCTCGGTCAAGTTCATGCAGCTTTTATTGTCACGAAAAATTTTCGGACTTTGCGTCACCGTAGCGGCCACGCCCTTTGGCGAAAAGTTACAATATTCGGTGTGGGGCATGATCAACATCTTAAGGCTTTTCTGACCAATTTTCAACTGGATCCCTTCAACGAGCTCGGCACAGTAGCTAAAAACGTAAAGTATGACATTTATTGTTACCACTAGGTGGCGCTATATGTATAACTGAATTTTATCATATAGATGCTTTCAGGCCATGACTATTACGTTGCCTGAGAAGTTTGAGATTTTTTGGAGCTTGAACATGGGAGTTATCACACTTAGAATGAGTTGACATTTTTTGTACAAAATACCGTATGTGGGGTATTTTTTTTTCACGCCTGAAGGGCTAGGTGGCGCTGCATATATAACTGAATTTTGTCATAGAGATACCTTCAGGCTTTGACTATAAACATACATGTCAAGTTTGGGATTTTTTGGAGCATGTACCGGGGAGTTATTAAGCATATCCTTTTTCAGTGCGAAACACAAAATTTGATGCCCCGCCCTCATCATATAGTATTTCCAAAAGTCAAGATTTTTCTGCCTGTAGTTGGCTCAGGTCTTGACATGGTCCAGGTCAAGTCTAAAGTCAGTCGGATGAAATGTGTAGGAGAAGTGGGCAAAAGTATGCCCCCTGAAAATGTGCAAAAATCGTCAAAAATGGGACATTCAAAAATTCATAGCTCACTTCCTGTTCATTTTAGCACATGGGTCCAAGAGACTTTTTTGTAGGTCTTGGACTCCCTCATACACCTAAAAATTTTCGTAGATCTTGCTTAAACGTACAATCGGGGCTGCTTCGTTAAAAATTTCTAGGGGGCGCTATTGAGTCATTTTTGTAAAAATAGGACAATACATGATAAAATATTGCTCATTTTGCCAGGCCAGATGTGTGTGCCAAGTTTCATGAGTTTCTGCGCATGTTTAGACCATCAAAACTAGCGTTGTTTTCTTGGCGAACAGTGCTTAGCCACGCCCACAGCGATTCGCGAAAACTCACAAACTTCGTGTTGTGACATCATGAAGGCCGAAACCCCCATCTGAGCAAATATGAGGTTGGTCCAGTAAACGTGTTTGGAGAAAAATGTACAAGAAAATTCGTAAGAAAAAAAATTGCCACTAGGTGGCGCTATCAGTTAGATGAAATATAAGTTCGTAGATGTCTTTAGGGCTGGACTCTCATCAAATGTGTGAAATTTTGAGAAGATAGGATCATCTCGGTCAAGTTCATGCAGCTTTTAATGTCACGAAAAATCTTCAGACTTTGCGTCACCGTAGCGGCCACGCCCTTTGGCGAAAAGTTACAATATTCGGTGTGGGGCATCATCAACATCTTAAGGCTTTTCTGACCAATTTTCAACTGGATCCCTTCAACGAGCTCAGCACAGTAGCTAAAAACGTAAAGTATGACATTTATTGTAACCACTAGGTGGCGCTATATGTATAACTGAATTTTTTCATATAGGTGTTTTCAGGCCGTGACTATTACGTTGCCTGAGAAGTTTGAGATTTTTTGGAGCTTGTACATGGGAGTTATTCAGCATTTGCTCTTTCTGGACAAATGAAATTTTAAAGGCAATATTTGATGCCCCGCCCCCGTCATATAGTATTTCGAAAACGCAAGATTTTTTGCCTAGTTTTTCTCTTAAGTCTTGAGATGATAAATGCCAAGTTTAAAGTCAATGGGATGAAAAATGTTTGCATAGGGGGAAAAAGTATGACCACAGTGAATGTGCCAAAATAGGCCAAAATTGGACATTAAAAAATTCATAGCTCACTTCCTGTACATTTTAGGAAATGGCTTCCACTGACTTTTTTGTGCGTCTCATAGTGCTACACGTGCCTGCCAATTTTCGTAGCTCTAGCTCAAACGGGCCGGGATTGTTTTTTATTTTTCTAGGCTAGGTGGCGCTATAGAGTCGCGTTGTTATGACAACTACATAATATCAAATTTTTCGCCGGGCCCGAAGAGACTGCAAAGTTTGGTGAGTTTTCGTAAATGTTTAGGCCCTCAAAAATGCGATCGTTTACGGAGAAGAAGAAGAAGAAGAATAATAATAACTAGAGCTGCGAGCAGCTATAAAGGGCCCTCGCAGCCCGGGCCACGTTGGGGTCCTTGCACGTTGGGGTACTTGCACGTTGGGGTACTGGCACGTTGGGGTACTGGCATATTGGAAGCAAAATTTCTTTGAAAATGGCATAATAAACGTTTACATGTAGAATATTTTTTTGCCAGTGTGTGTGTCAAGCTCAACGGGTTTTGGTGATTGTTAAGACCTGCAAAAATCAGCGTCCTTTTTTATTTTTAGGCAATGAGTTGCCCTGATTGGTATTTTTTTGTAAAAGTGTATATACACATCATCGCTCGTTGTACTCATTGCACAATGTTACTTTTATTGTCCAAAGGGGCAATCAAAAATGAATAAAACAAAATGGAAACGTACATACGTTTGGATCGGTGTGAAGCCAGTGAACAATTTGAGTGGTGGAAACTAAAAGAATATTCATAAATGACTTAGTTATCACACTTAGAATGAGTGTACATTTTTTGTACAAAATACCGTATGTGGGGTATTTTTTTTTATTTTATATAAGCCTCAAGGGCTAGGTGGCGCTGTATTTATAACTGAATGTTGTCATAGAGATACCTTCAGGCCTTGATTATAAGCATACATGTCAAGTGTGGGATTTTTTTTTGGAGCATGTACCGTGGAGTTATTAAGCATATCCTTCATTCACGATATTGCTTTTAATGTCCATAGAGGCTATCAAAAATAAATAAAAATATATATATGTTTGGATAAGTCTGATGCCAGTGAACATTTTGAGTGGTGGAAACTAAAAAAATATTCATAAATGACTTAGTTATCACACTTAGAATGAGTGTACATTTTTTGTACAAAATACCGTATGTGGGGTATTTTTTTTTCATGCCTCAAGGGCTAGGTGGCGCTGCATATATAACTGAATGTTGTCATAGAGATAACTTCAGGCCTTGACGATAAACATACATGTCAAGTTTGGGATTTTTTGGAGCATGTACCGGGGAGTTATCAAGCATATCCTTTTTCATTGTGAAACACAAATTTTGATGCCCCGCCCTCATCATATAGTATTTCGAAAAGTCAAAATTTTTCCCCCTGTCGTTGGCTCAGGTCTTGACATGGTCCAGGCCAAGTCTTAACTCAGTCGGATGAAACGTGTAGGAGAAGTGGGCAAAAGTCTGCCCCCTGTGAATGTGCAAAAATCGTCAAAAATGGGACATTCAAAAATTCGTAGCTCACTTCCTGTTCATTTTAGCATATGGGTACAAGAGACGTTTTTGTAGGTCTTGGGCTCCCTCATACACCTAAAAATATTCGGCGTTTTTGCTTAAACGTACAACCGGGGCTGCTTCATTAAAAATTTCGAGGGGGCGCTATTGAGTCATTTTTGTAAAAATAGCACAATCAACAATAAAATATTGCTCATTTTACCAGGCCAGATGTGTGTGCCAAGTTTCAGGAGTTTCTGTGCATGTTTAGACCCTCAAAACTGGCGTTGTTTTCTTGGCGAACAGCGCTTAGCCACGCCTACAGCAATTCGCGAAAACTCACAAACTTCGTGTTGTGACATCATGAAGGCCGAAACCCTCCTCTGAGCAAATATGAGGTAGGTCCAGTTAACGTGTTTGGAGAAAAACGTAGAAGAAAATTCGTAAGAAAAAAAATTGCCACTAGGTGGCGCTATCAGTTAGATGAAATGTAAGTTAGTAGATGTCTTTAGAGCTGGACTCTCATCAAATGTGTGAAATTTTGAGAAGATAGGATCATCTCGGTCAAGTTAATGCAGCTTTTATTTTCACGAAAAATCTTCAGATTTTGCGTCACCGTAGCGGCCACGCCCTTTGATGAAAAGTTACAATATTCGGTGTGGGGCATGATCAACATCTTAAGGCTTTTCTGACCAATTTTCAAATGGATCCCTTCAACAAGCTCAGCACAGTAGCTAAAAACGTAAAGTATGACATTTATTGTAACCACTAGGTGGCGCTATATGTATAACTGAATTTTGTCATATAGATGTTTTCAGGCTGTGACTATTACGTTGCCTGAGAAGTTTGAGATTTTTTGGAGCTTGAACATGGGAGTTATTAAGCATTTGCTCTTTCTGGACAAATGAAATTTTAAAGGCAATATTTGATGCTCCGCCCCCGTCGTATAGTATTTCGAAAAGGCAAGATGTTTTGCCCAGCTGTTCTCTTAGGTCTTGAGATGATAAATGCCAAGTTTGAAGTCAATTGGATGAAAAATGTTTGCAAAGGGGGAAAAAGCATGACCACAGTGAATGTGCCAAAATAGGCCAAAATTGGACATTAAAAAATTCATAGCTCACTTCCTGTACATTTTAGCTACATGGTCCCAATAGACTTTTTTGTGCGTCTCGGGGTGCTACACGTGCCTGCCAATTTTCGTTGCTCTAGCTCAAACGTGTCGGGCTTGGTTTTTATTTTTCTACGCTAGGGGGCGCTATAGAGCCGCGTTGTTATAACGACTTCATAATATCAAATTTTTCGCCGGACCTGAGGAGTGTGCAAAGTTTGGTGAGTTTTCGTAAATATTTAGGTACCCAAAATCGCGATTGTTTGCGGAGAATAAAGAAGAATAATAATAATAATAATAATAATAATAATAATAATAATTTTTACAAAAACAATAGGGACCTCGCAGCGGTCGCTGCTCGGGCCCTAATAATTCTTACAAAAACAAGAGGGACCTCGCAGCGGTCGCTGCTCGGGCCCTAATAACTAGAGCTGCGAGCAGCTATAAAGGGCCCTCGCAGCCCGGGCCACGTTGGGGTCCTTGCACGTTGGGGTACTTGCACGTTGGGGTACTGGCACGTTGGGGTACTGGCATATTGGAAGCAAAATTTCTTTGAAAATGGCATAATAAACGTTTACATGTAGAATATTTTTTTTGCCAGTGTCTGTCAAGCTCAACGGATTTTGGTGATTGTTAAGACCTGCAAAAATCAGCGTCCTTATTTAATTTTTAGGCAATGAGTTGCCCTGATTGGTATTTTTTTTGTAAAAGTGTATATACACATCATCGCTCGTTGTATCATTGCACAATGTTTACTTTTATTGTCCAAAGGGGCAATCAAAAATGAATAAAACAAAATGGAAACGTACATACGTTTGGATCGGTGTGCAGCCAGTGAACAATTTGAGTGGTGGAAACTAAAAGAATATTCATAAATGACTTAGTTATCACACTTAGAATGAGTGTACATTTTTTGTACAAAATACCGTATGTGGGGTATTTTTTTTTTTTTTTTTTTATATAAGCCTCAACGGCTAGGTGGCGCTGTATTTATAACTGAATGTTGTCATAGAGATACCTTCAGGCCTTGATTATAAGCATACATGTCAAGTGTGGGATTTTTTTTGGAGCATGTACCGTGGAGTTATTAAGCATATCCTTCATTCACGATATTGCTTTTAATGTCCATAGAGGCTATCAAAAATAAATAAAAATATATATATGTTTGGATAAGTCTGATGCCAGTGAACATTTTGAGTGGTGGAAACTAAAAGAATATTCATAAATGACTTAGTTATCACACTTAGAATGAGTGTACATTTTTTGTACAAAATACCGTATGTGGGGTATTTTTTTTTTTTTTTTATATAAGCCTCAAGGGGTAGGTGGCGCTGTATTTATAACTGAATGTTGTCATAGAGATACCTTCAGGCCTTGACGATAAACATACATGTCAAGTTTTGGATTTTTTGGAGCATGTACCGGGGAGTTATCAAGCATATCCTTTTTCATTGCGAAACACAAATTTTGATGCCCCGCCCTCATCATATAGTATTTCGAAAAGTCAAAATTTTTCCCCCTGTCGTTGGCTCAGGTCTTGACATGGTCCAGGCCAAGTCTTAACTCAGTCGGATGAAACGTGTAGGAGAGGTGGGCAAAAGTCTGCCCCCTGTGAATGTGCAAAAATCGTCAAAAATGGGACATTAAAAAATTCGTAGCTCACTTCCTGTTCATTTTAGCATATGGGTACAAGAGACTTTTTTGTAGGTCTTGGGCTCCCTCATACACCTGAAAATATTCGTCGTTCTTGCTTAAACGTACAACCGGGGCTGCTTCGTTAAAAATTTCGAGGGGGCGCTATTGAGTCATTTTTGTAAAAATAGCACAATCAACAATAAAATATTGCTCATTTTACCAGGCCAGATGTGTGTGCCAAGTTTCAGGAGTTTCTGTGCATGTTTAGACCCTCAAAAGTGGCGTTGTTTTCTTGGCGAACAGCGCTTAGCCACGCCCACAGCAATTCGCGAAAACTCACAAACTTCGTGTTGTGACATCATGAAGGCCGAAACCCTCATCTGAGCAAATATGAGGTAGGTCCAGTTAACGTGTTTGGAGAAAAACGTAGAAGAAAATTCGTAAGAAAAAAAATTGCCACGAGGTGGCGCTATCAGTTAGATGAAATGTAAGTTAGTAGATGTCTTTAGAGCTGGACTCTCATCAAATGTGTGAAATTTTGAGAAGATAGGATCATCTCGGTCAAGTTAATGCAGCTTTTATTGTCACGAAAAATCTTCAGACTTTGCGTCACCGTAGCGGCCACGCCCTTTGGCGAAAAGTTACAATATTCGGTGTGGGGCATCATCAACATCTTAAGGCTTTTCTGACCAATTTTCAACTGGATCCCTTCAACGAGCTCAGCACAGTAGCTAAAAACGTAAAGTATGACATTTATTGTAACCACTAGGTGGCGCTATATGTATAACTGAATTTTGTCATATAGATGTTTTCAGGCCGTGACTATTACGTTGCCTGAGAAGTTTGAGATTTTTTGGAGCTTGTACATGGGAGTTATTCAGCATTTGCTCTTTCTGGACAAATGAAATTTTAAAGGCAATATTTGATGCCCCGCCCCCGTCAAATAGTATTTCGAAAAGGCAAGACTTTTTGCCCAGCTGTTCTCTTAGGTCTTGAGATGATAAATACCAAGTTTGAAGTCAATGGGATGAAAAATGTTTGCATAGGGGGAAAAAGCATGACCACAGTGAATGTGCCAAAATAGGCCAAAATTGGACATTAAAAAATTCATAGCTCACTTCCTGTACATTTTAGCTACATGGTCCCAATAGACTTTTTTGTGCGTCTCGGGGTGCTACACGTGCCTGCCAATTTTCGTTGCTCTAGCTCAAACGTGCCGGGCTTGGTTTTTATTTTTCTATGCTAGGGGGCGCTATAGAGTCGCGTTGTTATAACGACTTCATAATATCAAATTTTTCGCCGGACCTGAGGAGTGTGCAAAGTTCGGTGAGTTTTCGTGAATATTTAGGTACCCAAAATCGCGATTGTTTGCGGAGAATAAAGAAGAAGAAGAAGAAGAAGAAGAATAACTAGAGCTGCGAGCAGCTATAAAGGGCCCTCGCAGCCCGGGCCACGTTGGGGTCCTTGCACGTTGGGGTACTTGCACGTTGGGGTACTGGCACGTTGGCGTACTGGCATATTGGAAGCAAAATTTCTTTGAAAATGGCATAATAAACGTTTACATGTAGAATATTTTTTTTGCCAGTGTCTGTCAAGCTCAACGGATTTTGGTGATTGTTAAGACCTGCAAAAATCAGCGTCCTTATTTATTTTTAGGCAATGAGTTGCCCTGATTGGTATTTTTTTGTAAAAGTGTATATACACATCATCGCTCGTTGAACTCATTGCACAATGTTACTTTTATTGTCCAAAGGGGCAATCAAAAATGAATAAAACAAAATGGAAACGTACATACGTTTGGATCGGTGTGAAGCCAGTGAACAATTTGAGTGGTGGAAACTAAAAGAATATTCATAAATGACTTAGTTATCACACTTAGAATGAGTGTACATTTTTTGTACAAAATACTGTATGTGGGGTATTTTTTTTTATTTTTTATATAAGCCTCAAGGGCTAGGTGGCGCTGTATTTATAACTGAATGTTGTCATAGAGATACCTTCAGGCCTTGATTATAAGCATACATGTCAAGTGTGGGATTTTTTTTTGGAGCATGTACCGTGGAGTTATTAAGCATATCCTTCATTCACGATATTGCTTTTAATGTCCATAGAGGCTATCAAAAATAAATAAAAATATATATATGTTTGGATAAGTCTGATGCCAGTGAACATTTTGAGTGGTGGAAACAAAAAAAATATTCATAAATGACTTAGTTATCACACTTAGAATGAGTGTACATTTTTTGTACAAAATACCATATGTGGGGTATTTTTTTTTCATGCCTCAAGGGCTAGGTGGCGCTGCATATATAACTGAATGTTGTCATAGAGATAACTTCAGGCCTTGACGATAAACATACATGTCAAGTTTGGGATTTTTTGGAGCATGTACCGGGGAGCTATCAAGCATATCCTTTTTCATTGCGAAACACAAATTTTGATGCCCCGCCCTCATCATATAGTATTTCGAAAAGTCAAAATTTTTCCCCCTGTCGTTGGCTCAGGTCTTGACATGGTCCAGGCCAAGTCTTAACTCAGTCGGATGAAACGTGTAGGAGAAGTGGGCAAAATTCTGCCCCCTGTGAATGTGCAAAAATCGTCAAAAATGGGACATTCAAAAATTCGTAGCTCACTTCCTGTTCATTTTAGCATATGGGTACAAGAGACGTTTTTGTAGGTCTTGGGCTCCCTCATACACCTAAAAATATTCGGCGTTTTTGCTTAAACGTACAACCGGGGCTGCTTCGTTAAAAATTTCGAGGGGGCGCTATTGAGTCATTTTTGTAAAAATAGCACAATCAACAATAAAATATTGCTCATTTTACCAGGCCAGATGTGTGTGCCAAGTTTCAGGAGTTTCTGTGCATGTTTAGACCCTCAAAACTGGCGTTGTTTTCTTGGCGAACAGCGCTTAGCCACGCCTACAGCAATTCGCGAAAACTCACAAACTTCGTGTTGTGACATCATGAAGGCCGAAACCCTCATCTGAGCAAATATGAGGTAGGTCCAGTTAACGTGTTTGGAGAAAAACGTAGAAGAAAATTCGTAAGAAAAAAAATTGCCACTAGGTGGCGCTATCAGTTAGATGAAATGTAAGTTAGTAGATGTCTTTAGAGCTGGACTCTCATCAAATGTGTGAAATTTTGAGAAGATAGGATCATCTCGGTCAAGTTAATGCAGCTTTTATTGTCACGAAAAATCTTCAGACTTTGCGTCACCGTAGCGGCCACGCCCTTTGGCGAAAATTTACAATATTCGGTGTGGGGCATCATCAACTTCTTAAGGCTTTTCTGACCAATTTTCAACTGGATCCCTTCAACGAGCTCAGCACAGTAGCTAAAAACGTAAAGTATGACATTTATTGTAACCACTAGGTGGCGCTATATGTATAACTGAATTTTGTCATATAGATGTTTTCAGGCCGTGACTATTACGTTGCCTGAGAAGTTTGAGATTTTTTTGAGCTTGTGCATGGGAGTTATTCAGCATTTGCTCTTTCTGGACAAATGAAATTTTAAAGGCAATATTTGATGCCCCGCCCCCATCATATAGTATTTCGAAAAGGCAAGACTTTTTGCCCAGCTGTTCTCTTAGGTCTTGAGATGATAAATGCCAAGTTTGAAGTCAATGGGATGAAAAATGTTTGCATAGGGGGAAAAAGCATGACCACAGTGAATGTGCCAAAATAGGCCAAAATTGGACATTAAAAAATTCCTAGCTCACTTCCTGTACATTTTAGCTACATGGTCCCAATAGACTTTTTTGTGCGTCTCGGGGTGCTACACGTGCCTGCCAATTTTCGTTGCTCTAGCTCAAACGTGCCGGGCTTGGTTTTTATTTTTCTATGCTAGGGGGCGCTATAGAGTCGCGTTGTTATAACGACTTCATAATATCAAATTTTTCGCGGGACCTGAGGAGTGTGCAAAGTTCGGTGAGTTTTCGTGAATATTTAGGTACCCAAAATCGCGATTGTTTGCGGAGAATAAAGAAGAAGAAGAAGAAGAATAACTAGAGCTGCGAGCAGCTATAAAGGGCCCTCGCAGCCCGGGCCACGTTGGGGTCCTTGCATGTTGGGGTACTTGCACGTTGGGGTACTTGCACGTTGGGGTACTGGCATATTGGAAGCAAAATTTCTTTGAAAATGGCATAATAAACGTTTACATGTAGAATATTTTTTTGCCAGTGTGTGTCAAGCTCAACGGGTTTTGGTGATTGTTAAGACCTGCAAAAATCAGCGTACTTTTTTATTTTTAGGCAATGAGTTGCCCTGATTGGTATTTTTTGTAAAAGTGTATATACACATCATCGCTCGTTGTACTCATTGCACAATGTTACTTTTATTGTCCAAAGGAGCAATCAAAAATGACTAAAACAAAATGGAAACGTACATACGTTTGGATCGGTGTGAAGCCAGTGAACAATTTGAGTGGTGGAAACTAAAAGAATATTCATAAATGACTTAGTTATCAAACTTAGAATGAGTGTACATTTTTTGTACAAAATACCGTATGTGGGGTATTTTTTTATTTTTTTTATATAAGCCTCAAGGGCTAGGTGGCGCTGTATTTATAACTGAATGTTGTCATACAGATACCTTCAGGCCTTGATTATAAGCATACATGTCGAGTGTGCGATTTTTTTTTGAGCATGTACCGTGGAGTTATTAAGCATATCCTTCATTCACGATATTGCTTTTAATGTCCATTGAGGCTGTCAAAAATAAAAAAATATATATATATATTTGGATAAGTCTGATGCCAGTGAACATTTTGAGTGGTGGCAACTAAAAGAATATTCATAAATGACTTAGTTATCACACTTAGAATGAGTTTACATTTTTTGTACAAAATACCGTATGTGGGGTATTTTTTTTTTATTCCTCAAGGGCTAGGTGGCGCTGCATATATAACTGAATGTTGTCATAGAGATACCTTCAGGCCTTGGCGATAAACATACATGTCAAGTTTGGGATTTTTTGGAGCATGTACCGGGGAGTTATCAAGCATATCCTTTTTCATTGCGAAACACAAATTTTGATGCCCCGCCCTCATCATATAGTATTTCGAAAAGTCAAAATTTTTCACCCTGTCGTTGGCTCAGGTCTTGACATGGTCCAGGCCAAGTCTTAACTCAGTCGGATGAAACATGTAGGAGAAGTGGGCAAAAGTCTGCCCCCTGTGAATGTGCAAAAATCTTAAAAACTGGGACATTCAAAAATTCGTAGCTCACTTCCTGTTCATTTTAGCATATGGGTACAAGAGACTTTTTTGTAGGTCTTGGGCTCCCTCATACACCTAAAAATATTCGTCGTTTTTGCTTAAACGTACAACCGGGGCTGCTTCGTTAAAAATGTCTAGGGGGCGCTATTGAGTCATTTTTGTAAAAATAGCACAATCAACAATAAAATATTGCTCATTTTACCAGGCCAGATGTGTGTGCCAAGTTTCAGGAGTTTCTGTGCATGTTTAGACCCTCAAAACTGGCGTTGTTTTCTTGGCGAACAGCGCTTAGCCACGCCCACAGCAATTCGCGAAAACTCACAAACTTCGTGTTGTGACATCATGAAGGCCGAAACCCTCATCTGAGCAAATATGAGGTAGGTCCAGTTTACGTGTTTGGAGAAAAATGTAGAAGAAAATTCGTAAGAAAAAAAATTGCCACTAGGTGGCGCTATCAGTTAGATGAAATGTAAGTTAGTAGATGTCTTTAGGGCTGGACTCTCATCAAATGTGTGAAATTTTGAGAAGATAGGATCATCTCGGTCAAGTTAATGCAGCTTTTATTGTCACGAAAAATCTTCAGACTTTGCGTCACCGTAGCGGCCACGCCCTTTGGCGAAAAGTTACAATATTCGGTGTGGGGCATCATCAATATCTTAAGGCTTTTCTGACCAATTTTCAACTGGATCCCTTCAACGAGCTCAGCACAGTAGCTAAAAACGTAAAGTATGACATTTATTGTAACCACTAGGTGGCGCTATATGTATAACTGAATTTTGTCATATAGATGTTTTCAGGCCGTGACTATTACGTTGCCTGAGAAGTTTGAGATTTTTTGGAGCTTGAACATGGGAGTTATTAAGCATTTGCTCTTTCTGGACAAATGAAATTTTAAAGACAATATTTGATGCCCCGCCCCCGTCATATAGTATTTCGAAAAGGCAAGATTTTTTGCCTAATTGTTCTCTTAGGTCTTGAGATGATAAATGCCACGTTTGAAGTCAATGGGATGAAAAATGTTTGCATAGGGGGAAAAAGCATGACCACAGTGAATGTGCCAAAATAGGCCAAAATTGGACATTAAAAAATTCATAGCTCACTTCCTGTACATTTTAGCTACATGGTCCCAATAGACTTTTTTGTGTGTCTCGGGGTGCTACACGTGCCTGCCAATTTTCGTTGCTCTAGCTCAAACGTGCTGGGCTTGGTTTTTATTTTTCTACACTAGGGGGCGCTATAGAGTCGCGTTGTTATAACGACTTCATAATATCAAATTTTTCGCCGGACCTGAGGAGTGTGCAAAGTTCGGTGAGTTTTCGTGAATATTTAGGTACCCAAAATCGCGATTGTTTGCGGAGAATAAAGAAGAAGAAGAAGAAGAAGAAGAAGAAGAAGAAGAAGAAGAATAACTAGAGCTGCGAGCAGCTATAAAGGGCCCTCGCAGCCCGGGCCACGTTGGGGTCCTTGCACGTTGGGGTACTTGCACGTTGGGGTACTTGCACGTTGGGGTACTGGCATATTGGAAGCAAAATTTCTTTGAAAATGGCATAATAAACGTTTACATGTAGAATATTTTTTTGCCAGTGTGTGTCAAGCTCAACGGGTTTTGGTGATTGTTAAGACCTGCAAAAATCAGCGTACTTTTTTATTTTTAGGCAATGAGTTGCCCTGATTGGTATTTTTTGTAAAAATGTATATACACATCATCGCTCGTTGTACTCATTGCACAATGTTACTTTTATTGTCCAAAGGAGCAATCAAAAATGACTAAAACAAAATGGAAACGTACATACGTTTGGATCGGTGTGAAGCCAGTGAACAATTTGAGTGGTGGAAACTAAAAGAATATTCATAAATGACTTAGTTATCAAACTTAGAATGAGTGTACATTTTTTGTACAAAATACCGTATGTGGGGTATTTTTTTAATTTTTTTATATAAGCCTCAAGGGCTAGGTGGCGCTGTATTTATAACTGAATGTTGTCATACAGATACCTTCAGGCCTTGATTATAAGCATACATGTCGAGTGTGCGATTTTTTTTTGAGCATGTACCGTGGAGTTATTAAGCATATCCTTCATTCACGATATTGCTTTTAATGTCCATTGAGGCTGTCAAAAATAAAAAAATATATATATATATTTGGATAAGTCTGATGCCAGTGAACATTTTGAGTGGTGGAAACTAAAAGAATATTCATAAATGACTTAGTTATCACACTTAGAATGAGTTTACATTTTTTGTACAAAATACCGTATGTGGGGTATTTTTTTTTTATTCCTCAAGGGCTAGGTGGCGCTGCATATATAACTGAATGTTGTCATAGAGATACCTTCAGGCCTTGGCGATAAACATACATGTCAAGTTTGGGATTTTTTGGAGCATGTACCTGGGAGTTATCAAGCATATCCTTTTTCATTGCGAAACACAAATTTTGATTCCCCGCCTTCATCATATAGTATTTCGAAAAGTCAAGATTTTTCCCCCTGTCGTTGGCTCAGGTCTTGACATGGTCCAGGTCAAGTCTTAACTCAGTCAGATGAAACGTGTAGGAGAAGTGGGCAAAAGTCTGCCCCCTGTGAATGTGCAAAAATCGTCAAAAATGGGACATTCAAAAATTCGTAGCTCACTTCCTGTTCATTTTAGCATATGGGTCCAAGAGACTTTTTTGTAGGTCTTGGGCTCCCTCATACACCTAAAAATTTTCGTAGATCTTGCTTAAACGTACAACCGGGGCTGCTTCATTAAAAATTCCTAGGGGGCGCTATTGAGTCATTTTTGTAAAAATAGCACAATCAACAATGAAATATTGTTCATTTTACCAGGCCAGATGTGTGTGCCAAGTTTCATGAGTTTCTGCGCATGTTTAGACCCTCAAAACTGGCGTTGTTTTCTTGACGAACAGTGCTTAGCCACGCCCACAGCGATTCGCGAAAATTCACAAACTTCGTGTTGTGACATCATGAAAGCCGAATCCCTCATCTGAGCAAATATGAGGTAGGTCCAGTTAACGTGTTTGGAGAAAAACGTTGAAGAAAATTCGTAAGAAAAAAAATTGCCACTAGGTGGCGCTATCAGTTAGATGAAATATAAGTCAGTAGATGTCTTTAGGGCTGGACTCTCATCAAATGTGTGAAATTTTGAGAAGATAGGATCATCTCGGTCAAGTTAATGCAGCTTTTATTTTCACGAAAAATCTTCAGACTTTGCGTCACCGTCGCGGCCACGCCCTTTGGCGAAATGTTACAATATTCGGTGTTGGGCATGATCAACATCTTAAGGCTTTTCTGACCAACTTTCAACTGGATCCCTTCAACGAGCTCAGCGCAGTAGCTAAAAACGTAAAGTATGACATTTATTGTCACCACTCGGTGGCGCTATATGTATAACTGAATTTTATCATATAGATGTTTTCAGGCCGTGACTATTACGTTGCCTGAGAAGTTTGAGATTTTTTGGAGCTTGAACATGGGAGTTATTAAGCATTTGCTCTTTCTGGACAAATGAAATTTTAAAGACAATATTTGATGCCCCGCCCCCATCATATAGTATTTCGAAAAGGCAAGACTTTTTGCCCAGTTGTTCTCTCAGGTCTTGAGATGATAAATGCCAAGTTTGATGTGAATTGGATGAAAAATGTTTGCAGAGGGGGAAAAAGCATGACCACAGTGAATGTGCCAAAATAGGCCAAAATTGGACATAAAAAAATTCATAGCTCATTTCCTGTACATTTTAGCTACATGGTCCCAATAGACTTTTTTGTGCGTCTCGGGGTGCTACACGTGCCTGCCAATTTTCGTTGCTCTAGCTCAAACGTGCCAGGCTTGGTTTTTATTTTTCTACGCTAGGGGGCGCTATAGAGTCGCGTTGTTATGACGACTTCATAATATCAAATTTTTCGCCGGGCCTGAGGAGTGTGCAAAGTTTGGTGAGTTTTCGTGAATGTTTAGGTACTCAAAAATGCGATTGTTTACGGAGAAAAAGAATAATAATAATAATAATAATAATAATAATAATTCGAACGAAAAACAATAGGGACCTCGCAGCGGTCGCTGCTCGGGCCCTAACTAGAACTGCGAGCAGCTATAAAGGGCCCTCGCAGCCCGGGCCACGTTGGGGTACTTGCACGTTGGGGTACTGGCACATTGGAAACAGAATTTTTTTGAAAATGGCATGATAAACCATTACGTGGATTTTTTTTTTTTTCCAGGTGTGATGATTGTGTCAAGCTCAATGGGTTTTGGTGATTGTTAAGATGTGCAAAAATCAGCGTCTTTTTTTATTTTTTGGCAATGAGTTGCCCTGATTGGTATTTTTTGTCAAGGTACATATACACATCATCGCTCGTACTCATTGCACAATATTGCTTTTATTGTCCATAGAGGCGATCAAAAAAAATAAAATAAAAATTAAACTAAATAAAAAAGCACATATGTTTGGATCGGTCTGATGCCAGTGAACATATTGAGTGGTGGAAAGTAAAAGAATATTCATAAATGACTTAGTTATCACACTTACAATAAGTTTACAATTTTTGTAAAAATACCGTAAGTGACGCTTTTTTTTTTTTGCCTCAAGGACTAGGTGGCGCTGTATTTATAACTGAATGTTGTCATAGAGATAGCTTCAGGTCTTGACTATAAACATACATGTCAAGTTTGGGATTTTTTGGAGCATGTACTGGGGAGTTATTAAGCTTATCCTTTTTCATTGCAAAATACAAATTTTGATGCCCCGCCCTCATCATATAGTATTTCGAAAAGTCAAGATTTTTCCCCCTGTCGTTGGCTCAGGTCTTGACATGGTCCAGGTCAAGTCTGAAGTCAGTCGGATGAAACGTGTAGGAGAAGGGGGCAAAATTATGCCCCCTGTAAATGTGCAAAAATCGTCAAAAATGGGACATTCAAAAATTCGTAGCTCGCTTCCTGTTCATTTTAGCATATGGGTCCAAGAGACTTTTTTGTAGGTCTTGGGCTTCCTAATACACCTAAAAATTTTTTGTAGCTCTTGCTTAAACGTACAACTGGGGCTGTTTCGTTAAAGATTTCTAGGGGGCGCTATTGAGTCATTTTTGTAAAAATAGCACAATCGACGATAAAAAATTGCTCATTTTGCCAGGCCAGATGTGTGTGCCAAGTTTCATGTGTTTCTGGGCCAGTTTAGGCCCTCAAAATTGGGCGAAACACAAATTTTGATTCCCCGCCTTCATCATATAGTATTTCGAAAAGTCAAGATTTTTCCCCCTGTCGTTGGCTCAGGTCTTGACATGGTCCAGGTCAAGTCTTAACTCAGTCAGATGAAACGTGTAGGAGAAGTGGGCAAAAGTCTGCCCCCTGTGAATGTGCAAAAATCGTCAAAAATGGGACATTCAAAAATTCGTAGCTCACTTCCTGTTCATTTTAGCATATGGGTCCAAGAGACTTTTTTGTAGGTCTTGGGCTCCCTCATACACCTAAAAATTTTCGTAGATCTTGCTTAAACGTACAACCGGGGCTGCTTCATTAAAAATTCCTAGGGGGCGCTATTGAGTCATTTTTGTAAAAATAGCACAATCAACAATGAAATATTGTTCATTTTACCAGGCCAGATGTGTGTGCCAAGTTTCATGAGTTTCTGCGCATGTTTAGACCCTCAAAACTGGCGTTGTTTTCTTGACGAACAGTGCTTAGCCACGCCCACAGCGATTCGCGAAAATTCACAAACTTCGTGTTGTGACATCATGAAAGCCGAATCCCTCATCTGAGCAAATATGAGGTAGGTCCAGTTAACGTGTTTGGAGAAAAACGTTGAAGAAAATTCGTAAGAAAAAAAATTGCCACTAGGTGGCGCTATCAGTTAGATGAAATATAAGTCAGTAGATGTCTTTAGGGCTGGACTCTCATCAAATGTGTGAAATTTTGAGAAGATAGGATCATCTCGGTCAAGTTAATGCAGCTTTTATTTTCACGAAAAATCTTCAGACTTTGCGTCACCGTCGCGGCCACGCCCTTTGGCGAAAAGTTACAATATTCGGTGTGGGGCATGATCAACATCTTAAGGCTTTTCTGACCAATTTTCAAATGGATCCCTTCAACAAGCTCAGCACAGTAGCTAAAAACGTAAAGTATGACATTTATTGTAACCACTAGGTGGCGCTATATGTATAACTGAATTTTATCATATAGATGTTTTCAGGCCGTGACTATTACGTTGCCTGAGAAGTTTGAGATTTTTTGGAGCTTGAACATGGGAGTTATTAAGCATTTGCTCTTTCTGGACAAATGAAATTTTAAAGGCAATATTTGATGCCCCGCCCCCGTCATATAGTATTTCAAAAAGGCAAGATGTTTTGCCCAGTTGTTCTCTCAGGTCTTGAGATGATAAATGCCAAGTTTGAAGTCAATTGGATGAAAAATGTTTGCAAAGGGGGAAAAAGCATGACCACAGTGAATGTGCCAAAATAGGCCAAAATTGGACATTAAAAAATTCATAGCTCACTTCCTGTACATTTTAGCTACATGGTCCCAATAGACTTTTTTGTGCGTCTCGGGGTGCTACACGTGCCTGCCAATTTTTGTTGCTCTAGCTCAAACATGCCGGGCTTGGTTTTTATTTTTCTACGCTAGGGGGCGCTATCGAGTCGCATTGTTATGACGACTTAATAATATCAAATTTTTCGCCGGGCCTGAGGAGTGTGCAAAGTTCGGTGAGTTTTCGTGAATGTTTAGGTACCCAAAATCGCGATCGTTTGCGGAGAATAAAGAATAATAATAATAATAATAATAATAATAATAATAATAATAATAATAATAATAATAATAATAATTTTTACAAAAACAATAGGGACCTCGCAGCGGTCGCTGCTCGGGCCCTAATAATAATAATTTTTACAAAAACAATAGGGACCTCGCAGCGGTCGCTGCTCGGGCCCTAAATATATATATGTTTGGATAAGTCTGATGCCAGTGAACATTTTGAGTGGTGGAAACCAAAAGAATATTCATAAATGACTTAGTTATCACACTTAGAATGAGTTTACATTTTTTGTACAAAATACCGTATGTGTGGTATTTTTTTTTCATGCCTCAAGGGCTAGGTGGCGCTGCATATATAACTGAATGTTGTCATAGAGATAACTTCAGGCCTTGACGATAAACATACATGTCAAGTTTGGGATTTTTTGGAGCATGTACCGGGGAGTTATCAAGCATATCATTTTTCATTGCGAAACACACATTTTGATGCCCCGCCCTCATCATATAATATTTCGAAAAGTCAAAATTTTTCCCCCTGTCGTTGGCTCAGGTCTTGACATGGTCCAGGCCAAGTCTTAACTCAGTCGGATGAAACGTATAGGAGAAGTGGGCAAAAGTCTGACCCTGTGAATGTGCTAAAATCGTCAAAAATGGGACATTCAAAAATTCGTAGCTCACTTCCTGTTCATTTTAGCACATGGGTACAAGAGACTTTTTTGTAGGTCTTGGGCTCCCTCATACACCTAAAAATATTCGTCGTTCTTGCTTAAACGTACAACCGGGGCTGCTTCGTTAAAAATTTCGAGGGGGCGCTATTGAGTCATTTTTTTTAAAATAGCACAATCAACAATAAAATATTGCTCATTTTACCAGGCCAGATGTGTGTGCCAAGTTTCAGGAGTTTCTGTGCATGTTTAGACCCTCAAAACTGGCGTTGTTTTCTTGGCGAACAGCGCTTAGCCACGCCCACAGCAATTCGCGAAAACTCACAAACTTCGTGTTGTGACATCATGAAGGCCGAAACCCTCATCTGAGCAAATATGAGGTAGGTCCAGTTAACGTGTTTGTAGAAAAACGTAGAAGAAAATTCGTAAGAAAAAAAATTGCCACTAGGTGGCGCTATCAGTTAGATGAAATGTAAGTTAGTAGATGTCTTTAGAGCTGGACTCTCATCAAATGTGTGAAATTTTGAGAAGATAGGATCATCTCGGTCAAGTTAATGCAGCTTTTATTGTCACGAAAAATCTTCAGATTTTGCGTCACCGTAGCGGCCACGCCCTTTGGCGAAAAGTTACAATATTCGGTGTGGGGCATCATCAACATCTTAAGGCTTTTCTGACCTATTTTCAACTGGATCCCTTCAACGAGCTCAGCACAGTAGCTAAAAACGTAAAGTATGACATTTATTGTAACCACTAGGTGGCGCTATATGTAGAACTGAATTTTGTCATATAGATGTTTTCAGGCCGTGACTATTACGTTGCCTGAGAAGTTTGAGATTTTTTGGAGCTTGTACATGGGAGTTATTCAGCATTTGCTCTTTCTGGACAAATGAAATTTTAAAGGCAATATTTGATGCCCCGCCCCCGTCATATAGTATTTCGAAAAGGCAAGACTTTTTGCCCAGCTGTTCTCTTAGGTCTTGAGATGATAAATGCCAAGTTTGAAGTCAATGGGATGAAAAATGTTTGCATAGGGGGAAAAAGCATGACCACAGTGAATGTGCCAAAATAGGCCAAAATTGGACATTAAAAAATTCATAGCTTACTTCCTGTACATTTTAGCTACATGGTCCCAATAGACTTTTTTGTGCGTCTCGGGGTGTTACACGTGCCTACCAATTTTCGTTGCTCTAGCTCAAACGTGCCGGGCTTGGTTTTTATTTTTCTATGCTAGGGGGCGCTATAGAGTCGCGTTGTTATAACGACTTCATAATATCAAATTTTTCGCCGGACCTGAGGAGTGTGCAAAGTTCGGTGAGTTTTCGTGAATATTTAGGTACCCAAAATCGCGATTGTTTGCGGAGAATAAAGAATAATAATAATAACTAGAGCTGCGAGCAGCTATAAAGGGCCCTCGCAGCCCGGGCCGCGTTGGGGTCCTTGCACGTTGGGGTACTTGCACGTTAGGGTACTGGCACGTTGGGGTACTGGCATATTGGAAGCAAAATTTCTTTGAAAATGGCATAATAAACTTTACATGTAGAATTTTTTTTTTGCCAGTCTGTGTCAAGCTCAACGGGTTTTGGTGATTGTTAAGACCTGCAAAAATCAGCGTCCTTTTTTATTTTTAGGCAATGAGTTGCCCTGATTGGTATTTTTTGTAAAAGTGTATATAGACATCATCGCTCGTTGTACTCATTGCACAATGTTACTTTTATTGTCCAAAGGGGCAATCAAAAATGAATAAAACAAAATGGAAACGTACATACGTTTGGATCGGTGTGAAGCCAGTGAACAATTTGAGTGGTGGAAACTAAAAGAATATTCATAAATGACTTAGTTATCACACTTAGAATGAGTTTACATTTTTTGTACAAAATACCGTATGTGTTTTTTTTTTTTTTTTATATAATATGCCTCAAGGGCTAGATGGCGCTGTATTTATAACTGAATGTTGTCATAGATATAACGTTCAGGCCTTGATTATAAGCATACATGTCAAGTGTGGCATTTTTTTTGGAGCATGTACCGTGGAGTTATTAAGCATATCCTTCATTCACGATATTGCTTTTAATGTCCACAGAGGCTATCAAAAATAAATAAAAATATATATACGTTTGGATAAGTCTGATGCCAGTGAACATTTTGAGTGGTGGAAACTAAAAGAATATTCATAAATGACTTATTTATCACACTTAGAATGAGTTTACATTTTTTGTACAAAATACCGTATGTGGGGTATTTTTTTTTTATGCCTCAAGGGCGAGGTGACGCTGCATATATAACTGAATGTTGTCATAGAGATAGCTTCAGGCCTTGACGATAAACATACATGTCAAGTTTGGGATTTTTTGGAGCATGTACCGGGGAGTTATTAAGCATATCCTTTTTCAGTGCGAAACACAAATTTTGATGCCCCGCCTTCATCATATAGTATTTCGAAAAGTCAAGATTTTTCTCCCTGTCGTTGGCTCAGGTCTTGACATGGTCCAGGTCAAGTCTTAACTCAGTCAGATGAAACGTGTAGGAGAAGTGGGCAAAAGTCTGCCCCCTGTGAATGTGCAAAAATCGTCAAAAATGGGACATTCAAAAATTCGTAGCTCACTTCCTGTTCATTTTAGCATATGGGTCCAAGAGACTTTTTTGTAGGTCTTGGGCTCCCTCATACACCTAAAAAATTTCGTAGATCTTGCTTGAACGTACAACCGGGGCTGCTTCATTAAAAATTCCTAGGAGGCGCTATTGAGTCATTTTTGTAAAAATAGCACAATCAACAATAAAATATTGTTCATTTTACCAGGCCAGATGTGTGTGCCAAGTTTCATGAGTTTCTGCGCATGTTTAGACCCTCAAAACTGGCGTTGTTTTCTTGGCGAACAGTGCTTAGCCACGCCCACAGCGATTCGCGAAAACTCACAAACTTCGTGTTGTGACATCATGAAGGCCGAAACCCTCATCTGAGCAAATATGAGGTAGGTCCAGTTAACGTGTTTGGAGAAAAACGTAGAAGAAAATTCGTAAGAAAAAAAATTGCCACTAGGTGGCGCTATCAGTTAGATGAAATATAAGTCAGTAGATGTCTTTAGGGCTGGACTCTCATCAAATGTGTGAAATTTTGAGAAGATAGGATCATCTCGGTCAAGTTAATGCAGCTTTTATTTTCACGAAAAATCTTCAGATTTTGCGTCACCGTAGCGGCCACGCCCTTTGGCGAAAAGTTACAATATTCGGTGTGGGGCATGATCAACATCTTAAGGCTTTTCTGACCAATTTTCAAATGGATCCCTTAAACAAGCTCAGCACAGTAGCTAAAAACGTAAAGTATGACATTTATTGTAACCACTAGGTGGCGCTATATGTATAACTGAATTTTATCATATAGATGTTTTCAGGCCGTGACTATTACGTTGCCTGAGAAGTTTGAGATTTTTTGGAGCTTGAACATGGGAGTTATTAAGCATTTGCTCTTTCTGGACAAATGAAATTTTAAAGGTGTCATGTTTTGGTTCTGTTTGGGGTAGGTTTTGCTTTGTTTTTGTTGGGTTTTGAGTTTGTCATGTTTATGTTCTGCTTTTCTTGTCTTCCCTAGTCTCGTTAAGCCTTGCCATGTCCACCTGTGTTTGCCTGCCCTTCCTCATGTGTCAACCAATCAGCTCCCCCTTCCACTTGTGTCTTGCCCAGCTGTGTCTCGTCGTGTGTAATTAGTGTGTGTACTTAGTCATCGGTTTTCGTTTCAGTTCTTGTCGGTTCATTTTTCCTGTTTCCCTACGTTCTTGCTTGCCATAGTTAAGTCTACTCTTGTATAGTTTTTCCTGTCGGTATTTTGTTATTCTTTGTCACCAGGCCTGTTTGCCACTTTAGTTTTTTGTTTGATTAAATTGACTCCTTTTGAGCACCTCTGCCTCCCTGACTCGTTCCACCTCCTGCACTTGGGTCCACCACCACGCTTCCGAGCCCTGACAGAATGAACCGACCACGAAAGGACCCAGCAGGGAGCCGGTGCCGACCGGCACGACGTCGGCCAGCTCCCAGACGCCATCAGCCTGTTGACCAATCCCGTTCCCTCTATGTGGGTTCAGCTTTCTCTTCTGGTACTTGTGTCTCCGTGTTCCCCTCACCTGTTAAAACCTATTTATCCAGTTCACCACCTTATGATTCCCATTACAGTTATTTAAGTGATTCTGATTTGGAACTCACAGACACAGAGTTAAACATTTCTGATTTTGACACCAGTTTTTGTTCACCTAGTGAGTCTCCCCGGGCACTTCCTTATGACACGATTTTGTCACCCCACGTTTTTGTTGACCACGATCCCGAGTTTGATTTTGATTCAGAGTTAGAGGATGATTGTGAAGTGAGTGAGCACACCAAGTTGGGTTTGAGTGCGAGTGAAAGCTTTTATAGTTTTTTGTTTGCACGTTCCCCGTCACGTCAAGTAGCACCTGTTTCCGCGTCACCTGGTTCCCCGTTGTCTCGAGTTCCCCGGTCCCTTGGTCAACAGGCTGGTGTGACTACAGCCCCAGCTTCCCGCAGACAGAGGAGGAGGCAGAGGCGACCCAAGCCACAGCCTGTGCCGCTGCCGCCGCAGCCCCGGGCCGCTTCGCCTGTGCCGCCGCAGCCCCTGGCCGCTTCGCCTGTGCCGCTGCCGCCGCAGCCCCTGGCCGCTTCGCCTGTGCCGCTGCCGCCGCAGCCCCTGGCCGCTTCGCCTGTGCCGCTGCCGCCGCAGCCCCTGGCCGCTTCGCCTGTGCCGCTGCCGCCGCAGCCCCTGGCCGCTTCGCCTGTGCCGCTGCCGCCGCAGCCCCTGGCTGCTTCGCCTGTGCCGCTGCCGCCGCAGCCCCTGGCCGCTTCGCCCGGGCCGCCACCTCCTGTTCCTCGTCAGGCGGCGCATGGAATGCGGCCGCCACCTTCTGTTCCTCGTCAGGCGGCGCACGGAATGCGGCCGCCACCCCCTGTTCCTCGTCCGGCGGCGCACGGAATGCGGCCGCCGCCCCCTGTTCCTCGTCCGGCGGCGCACGGAATGCGGCCGCCGCCTCCTGTTCCTCGTCAGGCGGCGCACGGATTGCGGCCGCCGCCTCCTGTTCCTCGTCCGGCGGCGCACGGAATGCGGCCGCCGCCCCCTGTTCCTCGTCCGGCGACGCACGGAATGCGGCCGCCGCCTCCTGTTCCTCGTCAGGCGGCGCGTGGAATGCGGCCGCCACCTCCTGTTCCTCGTCCGGCGGCGCATGGATTGCGGCCGCCGCCTCCTGTTCCTCGTCCGGCGGCGCATGGATTGCGGCCGCCGCCTCCTGTTCCTCGTCAGGCGGCGCATGGAATGCGGCCGCCGCCTCCTGTTCCTCGTCCGGCGGCGCATGGATTGCGGCCGCCGCCTCCTGTTCCTCGTCCGGCGGCGCATGGATTGCGGCCGCCGCCTCCTGTTCCTCGTCCGGCGGCGCATGGATTGCGGCCGCCGCCTCCTGTTCCTCGTCCGGCGGCGCATGGATTGCGGCCGCCGCCTCCTGCTCCTCGACCGGCGGCGCCTGGCCAGCGGCCGCCTTCGCTTGCACCAGTTCCGGCGGCGCCCGGCCAGCGGCCGCCTTCGCCTGCACCAGTTCCGGCGGCGCCCGGCCAGCGGCCGCCTTCGCCTGCACCAGTTCCGGCGGCGCCCGGGCAGCGGCCGCCATCGCCTGCACCAGTTCCGGCGGCGCCCGGCCAGCGGCCGCCATCGCCTGTACCAGTTCCGGCGGCGCCCGGCCAGCGGCCGCCATCGCCTTCGCATGCACCAGTTCCGGCGGCGCCCGGCCACCGGCCGCCTCCGCCAGCGTCAACCCTGGCGGCGCACGACTTGAGGCAGTCGCCTCCAGCTCCTCGTCTGGCGGCGAACACCCCGCCGCCACCTCTGCTCCTCGTCGGGCGTCGAGGACGCCCTCCTGACCGGCCCCGCCGGGCCCTCCTCGTCGGGCGTCGAGGACGCCCTCCTGACCGGCCCCGCCGGGTCCTCCTCGTCGGGCGTCGAGGACGCCCTCCTGACCGGCCCCGCCGGGTCCTCCTCGTCGGGCGTCAAGGACACCCTCCTGACCGGCCCCGCCGGGTCCTCCTCGTCGGGCGTCGAGGGCGCCCTCCTGACCGGCCCCGCCGGGCCCTCCTCGTCGGGCGTCGAGGACGCCCTCCTGACCGGCCCCGCCGGGCCCTCCTCGTCGGGCGTCAAGGACACCCTCCTGACCGGCCCCGCCGGGTCCTCCTCGTCGGGCGTCGAGGACGCCCTCCTGACCGGCCCCGCCGGGCCCTCCTCGTCGGGCGTCGAGGACGCCCTCCTGACCGGCCCCGCCGGGCCCTCCTCGTCGGGCGTCGAGGACGCCCTCCTGACCGGCCCCGCCGGGCCCTCCTCGTCGGGCGTCGAGGACGCCCTCCTGACCGGCCCCGCCGGGCCCTCCTCGTCGGGCGTCAGGGACGCCCTCCTGACCGGCCCCGCCGGGTCCTTCTCGTCTGGCGTCCGGGACGCCCACCAGACTGGCCCCTCTGGGCACTCTTCGTTTGGCGTCCGGGACGTCCACCAGACTGGCCCCGCTGGGCACTCCTCGTTTGGCGTCCGGGACGCCCACCTGACTGGCCCCGCTGGGCACTCCTCGTTTGGCGTCCGGGACGTCCACCAGACTGGCCCCGCTGGGCACTCCTCGTCTGGCGTCCGGGACGCCCACCTGACTGGCCCTCTGGGCACTCCTCGTCTGGCCACCTCTAGGCTTTTGGCATTTTGTTTGGTTTTTTTTTGGACTGCCCTCGATAGTGGGCCACGCACCCTCCCGCCTGTTTTTGTTGTTTATGGACCTTATGGGACATCTGGGAGCTGTCCCTTGAAGGGGGGGTACTGTCATGTTTTGGTTCTGTTTGGGGTAGGTTTTGCTTTGTTTTTGTTGGGTTTTGAGTTTGTCATGTTTATGTTCTGCTTTTCTTGTCTTCCCTAGTCTCGTTAAGCCTTGCCATGTCCACCTGTGTTTGCCTGCCCTTCCTCATGTGTCAACCAATCAGCTCCCCCTTCCACTTGTGTCTTGCCCAGCTGTGTCTCGTCGTGTGTAATTAGTGTGTGTACTTAGTCATCGGTTTTCGTTTCAGTTCTTGTCGGTTCATTTTTCCTGTTTCCCTACGTTCTTGCTTGCCATAGTTAAGTCTACTCTTGTATAGTTTTTCCTGTCGGTATTTTGTTATTCTTTGTCACCAGGCCTGTTTGCCACTTTAGTTTTTTGTTTGATTAAATTGACTCCTTTTGAGCACCTCTGCCTCCCTGACTCGTTCCACCTCCTGCACTTGGGTCCACCACCACGCTTCCGAGCCCTGACAAAAGGCAATATTTGATGCCCCGCCCCCGTCATATAGTATTTCAAAAAGGCAAGATGTTTTGCCCAGTTGTTCTCTCAGGTCTTGAGATGATAAATGCCAAGTTTGAAGTCAATTGGATGAAAAATGTTTGCAAAGGGGGAAAAAGCATGACCACAGTGAATGTGCCAAAATAGGCCAAAATTGGACATTAAAAAATTCATAGCTCACTTCCTGTACATTTTAGCTACATGGTCCCAATAGACTTTTTTGTGCATCTCGGGGTGCTACACGTGCCTGCCAATTTTCGTTGCTCTAGCTCAAACGTGCCGGGCTTGGTTTTTATTTTTCTACGCTAGGGGGCGCTATAGAGTCGCGTTGTTATGACGACTTAATAATATCAAATTTTTCGCCGGGCCTGAGGAGTGTGCAAAGTTCGGTGAGTTTTCGTGAATGTTTAGGTACCCAAAATCGCGATCGTTTGCGGAGAATAAAGAAGAAGAAGAATAATAATAACTAGACGTGCTCGTGGAGAAACATTACAAACAGAAAAACACACTAAAGGTGCCTTTAACAAACCTGTTAATAAATGAGAACTTAATACATATATGTATGGCATACTGTATATGATTGAGAAAGTTGTCCTGTTTAGTTTATGTATTGTATACTTACGGAAAAAAGTTGGCAATCTTTGCGTATGGAGATGATTAGAGGGTCTTTATCAAAAGAGAATTTGCTTGGTGATTTGTTCATGTTCTGTAGAAAAGCAAAGGAGTAGAAATAAATACAGTATCATACTTCATAAACATACAAGACATTTGTAGCTGTATTAACCATTGTTGGTATTTGAAGTGATAATTTAGGAATAGAAGTGTAGTGATTGCAGAATTTATAGAGTGCTTACCTTGTATGACTTTGTAGATGGAAATGTCTTTTGTTGAAAGAGCTCTTTGTTGTCTACTATATATGCAAGGACAAGCATAAGTAGGTGTGGTTATGAAGTACTTGACCATTGAAATAAAGCAGTGGTATCAAATGTATGGACCGTGGTTTGGCTCAGGCCTGCAAAGGGGTTTAATGTGGCACAAGAGATAATCTTGTAAGGTACAAAAAATAATAATAATATAATAGGTATGCCTCTGAGTTTTCACAAATCTAGGTCAAGTCAAGTCAAGTCATCTTTAGTTATTTCGCGCTTGAATCATCCAATCGGAAATGCTTCATAAAAAATGTATAGAGGGTGCGATTTATTGCAAATTGCACAAGAAATCTCTAAAAATTCATGTTAATGACAAGTCTGATGTGTGTGCAAAGTTTCACGAGTTTTCACACATGTATAGATAAAAAAAAACAAAGCAGCACTTTACTTGGCAACCAATGCATCGCTATAGCAGCAGCGTGCGACAAAATAAAAAACTTTTGATAAATTTGCATCTTCCTGTTGGGTTTAGCACATGGCACCAAGAGACTTTTTTGTACATCGTGGGCTGTTACATTTGTCTCCAAATTTTCGTAGCTCTAGCTGCTTCGTACAACTGGGAATGCTTCATTAAGAAGTAATTTTTTCCTTTGCAAACTGTGCATGCCACGGCAACAGCGTGCGACAAAATAAAAAGCTTTCAATAACTTTTCATCTTCAACATCTTAAGATGAATCACACCAAGTTTGGAGATGATCGGATAAACTCTGTAGGAGGAGTTCGTTAAAATAAGACCCCTATGAAATGGCCCAAAAAATGGCAACACGTTCCAAAGTAAATCAAAATGGCAGACTTCCTGTTAGGTTTAGCATATGGTTCAAAAAGAGTTTTTTGTACCTTGAGGGCTGTTACATATGTCTTCAAATATTGGTAACTCTAGGTGAAATGTACAGCCGGGAATGCTTCATTAAGTTAGAATTTTGAAACACAAAATTTGATGCCTCGCCTCTGGCGGACTTCCTGTTAGGTTTAGCATATGGCACCAACAGGCTTTTTTGTAGATCATAGTCTGTTACATATGTGTACCAATTTTCGTAGCTCTAGATTAAACGTACCACCGGCAATGCTTCGTTAAGTAAGAATTTTGAAACTGTAAATTTGATGCCCCGCCACCGTCATATAGTATGTCAAAAACTTTAGATTTTTTACCATGATGTTGTCCCAGGTGTTGAGATGGTACAGCCCAAGTTTGAAGTCAATCGGGTTAACCGTGTAGGAGAAGCGGGCAAAAGTATGACCCCTGTAAATGTGCAAAAATGGGCCAAAATTGGACATTCAAATACTCATACCTCACTTCCTGTCTATTTTAGGGTACACATATCAAAGAGGTTTTTGTTCATCTGGATGTGCTACAGGTGCCACACAATTTTCGTAGCCATAGGACAATCGTAGCGGGACAGGGATCCGTTAAACCTATGTAGGTGGCGCTACAGAGCCATTTTTCTGTTATCATGTATGGCGACTTTAAAATATCAAATTTTTCGCCAGACCCGATCTGCGTGTAAAGTTTGGTGAGTTTTCGTTCATGTTTAGTGCCTCAAAAATGTGGTTGTTTGCGGAAAAGAATAATAACAAAGAAAAAGAAGAAGAAGAAGAAGAAGAACTAGAGCTGCGAGCAGCTATAAAGGGCCCTCGCAACCCGGGCCACGTTGGGGTATTTGCACGTCGGGGTACTGGCATGTTGGGGTACTGTCAAATAGGAAACCATCTAAATTTTAAACGTTTTTGCCATGCTTTGTGTTTGTAAAGTTTCATGGAAAGGCCAAAAATGATGCACAATTAACAAAATAAAATCAAAATGGATTGGCACATGGCTATATAGAATACTTTTTGAATATATTAGGCATGCCTGCCAATATTCACACATCTAGCTGAATCATATAATCGGAAAGACTTCATAAAAATGCCTAGAGGGCGCTATTGAAGCATTTATTGCAAATTTAATAAGAAATCTCTAAAATATTCATGCTTATGACAAGCCTGATGTGTGTGTAAAGTTTCATGAGTTTTTGCACATGTTTAGACCAAAAAAAAAAAGCAGCATTTTACTTGGCAAACAATGCATCGCCATGAAACGGCGTGGGACAAAATAAATAACTTTCGATAACTTTGTATCTTAAACATCTTAAGATGAAGCACACCAAGTTTGAAGACAGTCGGATAAATTTTGTAGGAGGAGTTCGTTAAAATATGACCCCTAAAAAAGGCCACAAAAAATGGCTACAAATCCCAACGTAAATCAAAATGGCGGACTTCCTGTTTGTTTTGGAAGATGGTTCCAAGAGACTATTTTGTACATCGTGGGCTCTTATGTATGCCTCTAAATTATCATAGCGCTAGGTGAAACGTACAACCGGGAATGCTTCGTTAAAGAGGAGTTTTTTACCTCAAAATGTGATGACCGGCCCTTACGGGACTTCCTGTTGGGTTTAGCACATGGCACCAAGAGACTTTTTTGTACATTGTGGGCTGTTAAATTTGTCTCCAAATTTTCGTAGCTCTAGCTGCTTCGTACAACTGTGAATGCTTCATTAAGAGGGAATTTTTTCCTTTGCAAACTGTGCATGCCACGGCAACAGCGTGCGACGAAATAAAAAGCTTTCAATAACTTTTCATCTTCAACATTTTAAGATGAATCACACCAAGTTTGGAGATGATCGGATAAACTCTGTAGGAGGAGTTCGTTAAAATAAGACCCCTATGAAATGGCCCAAAAAATGGCAACACGTTCCAAAGTAAATCAAAATGGCGGACTTCCTGTTCGGTTTAGCATATGGTTCAAAAAGAGTTTTTTGTACCTTGAGGGCTGTTACATATGTCTTCAAATGTTGGTAACTCTAGGTGAAATGTACAGCCGGGAATGCTTCATTAAATAAGAATTTTGAAACACAAAATTTGATGCCTCGCCTCTGGCGGACTTCCTGTTAGGTTTAGCATATGGTTCAAAAAGAGTTTTTTGTAGATCATAGTCTGTTACATATGTGTACCAATTTTCGTGGCTCTCAATTAAACGTACCACGGCAATGCTTTGTTAAGTAAGAATCTTGAAACTGTAAATTTGATGCCCCGCCACCGTCATATAGTATGTCAAAAACTTTAGATTTTTTACCATGATGTTGTCCCAGGTGTTGAGATGGTACAGCCCAAGTTTGAAGTCAATCGGGTTAACCGTGTAGGAGAAGCGGGCAAAAGTATGACCCCTGTAAATGTGCAAAAATGGGCCAAAATTGGACATTCAAATACTCATACCTCACTTCCTGTCTATTTTAGGGTACACATATCAAAGAGGTTTTTGTTCATCTGGATGTGCTACAGGTGCCACACAATTTTCGTAGCCATAGGACAATCGTAGCGGGACAGGGATCCGTTAAACCTATGTAGGTGGCGCTACAGAGCCATTTTTCTGTTATCATGTATGGCGACTTTAAAATATCAAATTTTTCGCCAGGCCCGATCTCCGTGTAAAGTTCGGTGAGTTTTCGTTCATGTTTAGTGCCTCAAAAATGTGGTTGTTTGCGGAAAAGAATAATAACAAAGAAAAAGAAGAAGAAGAATAATAATAAGAATTCCTTCAGGAACAATAGGGACCTCGCAGCGGTCGCTGCTCGGGCCCTAATAATAAGAATTCCTTCAGGAACAATAGGGACCTCGCAGCGGTCGCTGCTCGGGCCCTAATAACTAGAGCTGCGAGCAGCTATAAAGGGCCCTCGCAGCCCGGGCCACGTTGGAGTCCTTGCACGTTGGGGTACTTGCACGTTAGGGTACTGGCACGTTGGGGTACTGGCATATTGGAAGCAAAATTTCTTTGAAAATGGCATAATAAACGTTTACATGTAGAATATTTTTTTTGCCAGTGTGTGTCAAGCTCAACGGGTTTTGGTGATTGTTAAGACCTGCAAAAATCAGCGTCCTTTTTTATTTTTAGGCAATGAGTTGCCCTGATTGATATTTTTTGTAAAAGTGTATATATACATCATCGCTCGTTGTACTCATTGCACAATGTTACTTTTATTGTCCAAAGGGGCAATCAAAAATGAATAAAACAAAATGGAAACGTACATACGTTTGGATCGGTGTGAAGCCAGTGAACAATTTGAGTGGTGGAAACTAAAAGAATATTCAGAAATGACTTAGTCATCACACTTAGAATGAGTGTACATTTTTTGTACAAAATACCGTATGTGGGGTATTTTTTTTTTATGCCTCAAGGGCTAGGTGGCGCTGCATATATAACTGAATGTTGTCATAGAGATAGCTTCAGGCCTTGACGATAAACATACATGTCAAGTTTGGGATTTTTTGGAGCATGTACCGGGGAGTTATTAAGCATATCCTTTTTCAGTGCGAAACACAAATTTTGATGCCCCGCCTTCATCATATAGTATTTCGAAAGGTCAAGATTTTTCCCCCTGTCGTTGGCTCAGGTCTTGACATGGTCCATGTCAAGTCTTAACTCAGTCAGATGAAACGTGTAGGAGAAGTGGGCAAAAGTCTGCCCCCTGTGAATGTGCAAAAATCGTCAAAAATGGGACATTCAAAAATTCGTAGCTCACTTCCTGTTCATTTTAGCATATGGGTCCAAGAGACTTTTTTGTAGGTCTTGGGCTCCCTCATACACCTAAAAATATTCGTCGTTCTTGCTTAAACGTACAACCGGGGCTGCTTCGTTAAAAACTTCTAGGGGGCGCTATTGAGTCATTTTTGTAAAAATAGCACAATCAACAATAAAATATTGCTCATTTTACCAGGCCAGATGTGTGTGCCAAGTTTCATGAGTTTCTGTGCATGTTTAGACCCTCAAAACTGGCGTTGTTTTCTTGGCGAACAGCGCTTAGCCACACCCACAGCAATTCGCGAAAACTCACAAACTTCGTGTTGTGACATCATGAAGGCCGAAACCCTCATCTGAGCAAATATGAGGTAGGTCCAGTTAACGTGTTTGGAGAAAAACGTAGAAGAAAATTCGTAAGAAAAAAAATTGCCACTAGGTGGCGCTATCAGTTAGATGAAATATAAGTCAGTAGATGTCTTTAGGGCTGGACTCTCATCAAATGTGTGAAATTTTGAGAAGATAGGATCATCTCGGTCAAGTTAATGCAGCTTTTATTTTCACGAAAAATCTTCAGACTTTGCGTCACCGTAGCGGACACGCCCTTTGGCAAAAAGTTACAATATTCGGTGTGGGGCATGATCAACATCTTAAGGCTTTTCTGACCAATTTTCAAATGGATCCCTTCAACAAGCTCAGCACAGTAGCTAAAAACGTAAAGTATGACATTTATTGTAACCACTAGGTGGCGCTATATGTATAACTGAATTTTATCATATAGATGTTTTCAGGCCGTGACTATTACGTTGCCTGAGAAGTTTGAGATTTTTTGGAGCTTGAACATGGGAGTTATTAAGCATTTGCTCTTTCTGGACAAATGAAATTTTAAAGGCAATATTTGATGCCCCGCCCCCGTCATATAGTATTTCAAAAAGGCAAGATGTTTTGCCCAGTTGTTCTCTCAGGTCTTGAGATGATAAATGCCAAGTTTGAAGTCAATTGGATGAAAAATGTTTGCAAAGGGGGAAAAAGCATGACCACAGTGAATGTGCCAAAATAGGCCAAAATTGGACATAAAAAAATTCATAGCTCACTTCCTGTACATTTTAACTACATGGTCCCAAGAGACTTTTTTGTGCGTCTCGGGGTGCTACACGTGCCTGCCAATTTTTGTTGCTCTAGCTCAAACGTGCCGGGCTTGGTTTTTATTTTTCTACGCTAGGGGGCGCTATCGAGTCGCATTGTTATGACGACTTAATAATATCAAATTTTTCGCCGGGCCTGAGGAGTGTGCAAAGTTCGGTGAGTTTTCGTGAATGTTTAGGTACCCAAAATCGCGATCGTTTGCGGAGAATAAAGAAGAAGAAGAATAATAATAATAACTAGAGCTGCGAGCAGCTATAAAGGGCCCTCGCAACCCGGGCCACGTTGGGGTACTTGCACGTCGGGGTACTGGCACGTTGGGGTACTGTCAAATAGGACAAGACCATCTAAAATGTTTTTGACAAGCCTTGTGTGTGCAAAGTATAATCAAAACGCAAAATATGGTGTGCAATTCCCAAAATAAATTCAAAATGGTGGACTTCCTTTTAGGTTTAGCATACGGCTACAGAATACCTTTTGTAGGTCTTAAGCTAATAGGTATGCCTCCCAGTTTTCATAAATCTTGGTCAAGTCATCTTTAGTTGTGTATCGCTTGAATCATACAATTGGAAATGCTCCATAAAAATGCATAGAGGGCGCTATTGAGCACAACGTTGGGTTACTTGCACGTCAGGGTACTGGCACGTCGGGGTACTGTAACATGGAACAAGGACCATGGAAAATAGAAATGCATTTGCCGTGCCTTGTGTGTAAAAAGGTGCAGTAAAAGGCCAAAAATGATGCACAATTCCCAAAATAAATTCAAAAGTGTGGACTTTCTGATGTGTGTGCAAAGTTTCATGAAAAGTCGCTCGTTTGATATTCAAAACCAGCATCTGTTTATTTGAAAACATTGCATGGCACAGAGATGGTGTGTGATCAAATAAAAAGCTTTTTGATGACTCTTAATGTGGTGTCGCTGTGCAACACATATGTATTCATGACATAGTGAAGTATTGTGACAGTTTTGTAGGGTCCAGCAAACAGTAAATGTGTGACAGTTATTCAAGAAAAAATTTAGCTTTGAAGCAGGCTAACCAATGACATCATCTAAAGGGGAAAAAAGCACATGAGCAAGCATAGGTATAAGTAGAGCAGAAAAAGAGATGAAAGAAGTGCGAGAGATGGAACAGGAGAGGAATGCAGCTGTTTATGTATAGCTGTTGTAACAGGACAGATTAAATAACACTTTAACCTGGGGTTAACAGCGCCCTAGGACAGATAAACTCTTTAGTGTAAAAGTTTTCTGGGACAGATGAATCCCTTGGGGTCAAAGAGTTTGGGTTAGCACATAGTCTGTCTTAGGATAATGTAACCTCCATGGATGAATTAGTCCTAGGACGCTTTGACCTGCGGGCTAAAACTTCAGGGGGGTTAACCTGTCCTGTTATATTGTGATCATCGTCTTCGTGCATGTCCTCAGTGGCTTCTTCTGTCTGTGTGGCAGCATTTGATACATCTGTAGAACAAAAAAGAATGAAGAATCATGTTAGATCTGTGAAGTTTGGTTGTCTTAGGTGTAGTTTACAGAACAGTCGTGTGCATATTTTTAGCATGGTAGTGTCTTAATACAAATGCATATTATGTAATGCACTGTATATGGATATTACAGACGTAATATTTGACGGTGATCTTATATTCATAGTTTTTGCCCGTTAATAAATAATATAGCTAGTAAGTAATAAGACACGCAAAAATGGTATAGTTGAATCCTCTGGGTCAAAAAGCAATGTTTTAGGATTGTGTGATGAAATGATGAATAAAAGTAAGGATACGACAGGTACATAAATGGTTATGTAAGTGTAAAATTTGGCATGGTGTGTCCAGATACATGCAGGATAAGTATAAAATATTATGGTGTGTGATTGATTTTTTCTTAGTAAAAATTTGTATTGTAAAGGTCAAGTCACTGTATGTCCAAAAAAATTTAAAAAAAAAAATCTATGGTATAGAAACATCATAATCAGGGGCAAAGACATAAACATAATAATAGTAATTAATAATGATAGAATTTAAATACAATCTTTTCCATGAATATGTCAGTTATTTTGAGAAGATACAGAAAAAAAAGAACTTTGAAGTGTCTATCAGTGGATGAAAGAGGGCAAGATCACAGCATAGCTACATGATATCAGTCACATTTGAAAGTAATCAAGTGTAGTATGTATTCACATTATATACATTGAGAAATTGCGGCTCAATAATCAGTCAGTGTTTTAGTTAACAGTCCAATTTTACCTTCAAGATATTCCTAACAGAAAAAAAGGAACGTGCATTAACAAAAAAATGTAAAAATGTCCATTGTCAAACATGTCATTCATTATACACAATGTGTAGGATGGGGATGCTTGCTGTGTTAGTGTTTGTGTGTCTTCCATGTCATATAGCTTACCATCACGGACAAATGCATCACATGCATCCTTTATATCCAATGCAGTCTGGAGTTCTTTCACAAGCTTGGTTTTGAAGTCTATCTGTTTTTCAAGTGCTCGATTGACTCGAGTCACATGGACTAGTTGGTTCATTTGGGAATGAAGATCAAGGCTGCGCTGGTATAAGTCGTTGCGACTGAAAGCATGATCAATGCATGCATACTGTAATGACAAAGCATTCAATGAAAATCAGTCATGTTAGATTCCATGATTCTAAATAGCAGAGGTAACGTGTTGGTGCAAAACGTTGTGGTCGTGTTGCATGTTACTCAATGGCTGTGTGTGTCAAAACGAGTTTATTTGAAAGAATATACAAATATATACACACGGACATATATATTTATACAGTATAACAGTACCGCATGTATTGGTTTTAAGGAAAGAGTTGAAAAGCAGTGTTCAGAAAAAAGCATAAGACGCACAAAGTACCATTTCACTACATGTAATAAGTTGTCAAGTAGACATGTGAATTAAGTGGTTAAGATAGTGGCTACTGTGCAAGTAAGCTTCAATTGTCTCTAAAAGGTTAGCATATGTGTTCTACATGATATCAATGGCTAGACGTGCTCGTGGAGAAACATTACAAACAGAAAAACACACTAAAGGTGCCTTTAACAAACCTGTTAATAAATGAGAACTTAATACATATATGTATGGCATACTGTATATGATTGAGAAAGTTGTCCTGTTTAGTTTATGTATTGTATACTTACGGAAAAAAGTTGGCAATCTTTGCGTATGGAGATGATTAGAGGGTCTTTATCAAAAGAGAATTTGCTTGGTGATTTGTTCATGTTCTGTAGAAAAGCAAAGGAGTAGAAATAAATACAGTATCATACTTCATAAACATACAAGAAATTTGTAGCTGTATTAACCATTGTTGGTATTTGAAGTGATAATTTAGGAATAGAAGTGTAGTGATTGCAGAATTTATAGAGTGCTTACCTTGTATGACTTTGTAGATGGAAATGTCTTTTGTTGAAAGAGCTCTTTGTTGTCTACTATATATGCAAGGACAAGCATAAGTAGGTGTGGTTATGAAGTACTTGACCATTGAAATAAAGCAGTGGTATCAAATGTATGGACCGTGGTTTGGCTCAGGCCTGCAAAGGGGTTTAATGTGGCACAAGAGATAATCTTGTAAGGTACAAAAAATAATAATAATATAATAGGTATGCCTCTGAGTTTTCACAAATCTAGGTCAAGTCAAGTCATCTTTAGTTATTTCGCGCTTGAATCATCCAATCGGAAATGCTCCATAAAAAATGTATAGAGGGTGCGATTTATTGCAAATTGCACACGAAATCTCTAAAAATTCATGTTAATGACAAGTCTGATGTGTGTGCAAAGTTTCACGAGTTTTCACACATGTATAGATAAAAAAAAACAAAGCAGCACTTTACTTGGCAACCAATGCATCGCTATAGCAGCAGCGTGCGACAAAATAAAAAACTTTCGATAAATTTGCATCTTAAACATCTTAAGATGAAACACACCAAGTTTGAACACGGTCGAATGAATTTTGTAGGAGGAGTTAAAATATGACCCCTAAAAAAGGCCACAAAAAAAGGCTACAAATCCCATCATAAATCAAAATGGCGGACTTCCTGTTTGGTTTAGCACATGGTTCCAAGAGACTTTTTTGTACATCGTGGGCTCTTATGTATGCCTCTAAATTATCATAGCGCTAGGTGAAACGTACAACCGGGAATGCTTCGTTAAAGAGGAGTTTTTTAGCTCAAAATGTGATGCCCGGCCCCTACGGGACTTCCTGTTGGGTTTAGCACATGGCACCAAGAGACTTTTTTGTACATCGTGGGCTGTTACATTTGTCTACAAATTTTCGTAGCTCTAGCTGCTTCGTACAACTGGGAATGCTTCATTAAGAAGTAATTTTTTCCTTTGCAAACTGTGCATGCCACGGCAACAGCGTGCGACAAAATAAAAAGCTTTCAATAACTTTTCATCTTCAACATCTTAAGATGAATCACACCAAGTTTGGAGATGATCGGATAAACTCTGTAGGAGGAGTTCGTTAAAATAAGACCCCTATGAAATGGCCCAAAAAATGGCAACACGTTCCAAAGTAAATCAAAATGGCGGACTTCCTGTTCGGTTTAGCATATGGTTCAAAAAGAGTTTTTTGTACCTTGAGGGCTGTTACATATGTCTTCAAATATTGGTAACTCTAGGTGAAATGTACAGCCGGGAATGCTTCATTAAGTTAGAATTTTGAAACACAAAATTTGATGCCTCGCCTCTGGCGGACTTCCTGTTAGGTTTAGCATATGGCACCAACAGGCTTTTTTGTAGATCATAGTCTGTTACATATGTGTACCAATTTTCGTAGCTCTAGATTAAACGTACCACCGGCAATGCTTCGTTAAGTAAGAATTTTGAAACTGTAAATTTGATGCCCCGCCACCGTCATATAGTATGTCAAAAACTTTAGATTTTTTACCATGATGTTGTCCCAGGTGTTGAGATGGTACAGCCCAAGTTTGAAGTCAATCGGGTTAACCGTGTAGGAGAAGCGGGCAAAAGTATGACCCCTGTAAATGTGCAAAAATGGGCCAAAATTGGACATTCAAATACTCATACCTCACTTCCTGTCTATTTTAGGGTACACATATCAAAGAGGTTTTTGTTCATCTGGATGTGCTACAGGTGCCACACAATTTTCGTAGCCATAGGACAATCGTAGCGGGACAGGGATCCGTTAAACCTATGTAGGTGGCGCTACAGAGCCATTTTTCTGTTATCATGTATGGCGACTTTAAAATATCAAATTTTTCGCCAGACCCGATCTGCGTGTAAAGTTTGGTGAGTTTTCGTTCATGTTTAGTGCCTCAAAAATGTGGTTGTTTGCGGAAAAGAATAATAACAAAGAAAAAGAAGAAGAAGAAGAAGAATAATAATAAGAATTCCTTCAGGAACAATAGGGACCTCGCAGCGGTCGCTGCTCGGGCCCTAATAATAATAATAATAATAATAATAATAATAATAATAATTTTTACAAAAACAATAGGGACCTCGCAGCGGTCGCTGCTCGGGCCCTAATAATAATAATCCGATCGAAAAACAATAGGGACCTCGCAGCGGTAGCTGCTCGGGCCCTAATAATAATTCGAACGAAAAACAATAGGGACCTCGCAGCGGTCGCTGCTCGGGCCCTAATAATAATAATAATAATAATAATAATAATAATAATTTTTACAAAAACAATAGGGACCTCGCAGCGGTCGCTGCTCGGGCCCTAATAATAATAACTAGAGCTGCGAGCAGCTATAAAGGGCCCTCGCAGCCCGGGCCACGTTGGGGTACTTGCACGTTGGGGAACTTGCACATTGGGGTACTGGCACATTGGAAGCAGAATTTCTTTGAAAATGGCATGATAAACATGTAGATTTTTTTTTTTTTGCCAGGTGTGATGAGTGTGTCAAGCTCAATGGGTTTTGGTGATTGTTAAGATCTGCAAAAATCAGCGTCTTTTTTTTTATTTTTAGGCAATGAGTTGCCCTGATTGGTATTTTTCGTAAAAGTATATATACACACATCATCGCTCGTACTCATTGCACAATGTTGCTTTTATTGTCCATAGAGGCGATCAAAAAAAAAAAAAAAAAACTAAATAAAAAATATGTATGTTTGGATCGGTCTGACACCAGTGAACATATTGAGTGGTGGAAAGTAAAAGAATATTCATAAATGACTTAGTTATCACACTTACAATGAGTTTACAATTTTTGCAAAAATACCGTGAGGCATTTTTTTTTTTTTATGCCTCAAGGACTAGGTGGCGCTGTATTTATAACTGAATTTTGTCATAGAGATACCTTCAGGCCTTGACTATAAATATACATTTCAAGTATGGGATTTTTTGGAGTATGTACCTGGGAGTTATTCAGCATAGCCTTCATTCACGATATTGCTTTTAATGTCCATAGAGGCTATCAAAAATACATAAAACTAAATAACAAAAATATGTGTGTTTGGTTAGGTCTGATGCCAGTGAATATTTTGAGTGGTGGAAAGTAAAAGAATATTCCTAAATGACTTAGTTATCACACATAGAATGAGTTTACATTTTTTGTACAAAATACCGAAAGTGGGGTATTTTTTTTTCATGCCTCAAGGGCTAGGTGGCGCTGCATATATAACTGAATGTTGTCATAGAGATAGCTTCAGGCCTTGACGATAAACATACATGTCAAGTTTGGGATTTTTTGGAGCATGTACCGGGGAGTTATTAAGCATATCCTTTTTCAGTGCGAAACACAAATTTTGATGCCCCGCCTTCATCATATAGTATTTCGAAAGGTCAAGATTTTTCCCCCTGTCGTTGGCTCAGGTCTTGACATGGTCCAGGTCAAGTCTTAACTCAGTCAGATGAAACGTGTAGGAGAAGTGGGCAAAAGTCTGCCCCATGTGAATGTGCAAAAATTGTCAAAAATGGGACATTCAAAAATTCGTAGCTAACTTCCTGTTCATTTTAGCATATGGGTCCAAGAGACTTTTTTGTAGGTCTTGGGCTCCCTCATACACCTAAAAATATTCGTCGTTCTTGCTTAAACGTACAACCGGGGCTGCTTCTTTAAAAACTTCTCGGGGGCGCTATTGAGTCATTTTTGTAAAAATAGCACAATCAACAATAAAATATTGCTCATTTTACCAGGCCAGATGTGTGTGCCAAGTTTCATGAGTTTCTGTGCATGTTTAGACCCTCAAAACTGGCGTTGTTTTCTTGGCGAACAGCGCTTAGCCACACCCACAGCAATTCGCGAAAACTCACAAACTTCGTGTTGTGACATCATGAAGGCCGAAACCCTCATCTGAGCAAATATGAGGTAGGTCCAGTTAACGTGTTTGGAGAAAAACGTAGAAGAAAATTCGTAAGAAAAAAAATTGCCACTAGGTGGCGCTATCAGTTAGATGAAATATAAGTCAGGAGATGTCTTTAGGGCTGGACTCTCATAAAATGTGTGAAATTTTGAGAAGATAGGATCATCTCGGTCAAGTTAATGCAGCTTTTATTTTCACGAAAAATCTTCAGACTTTGCGTCACCGTAGCGGCCACGCCCTTTGGCGAAAAGTTACAATATTCGGTGTGGGGCATGATCAACATCTTAAGGCTTTTCTGACCAATTTTCAAATGGATCCCTTTAACAAGCTCAGCACAGTAGCTAAAAACGTAAAGTATGACATTTATTGTAACCACTAGGTGGCGCTATATGTATAACTGAATTTTATCATATAGATGTTTTCAGGCCGTGACTATTACGTTGCCTGAGAAGTTTGAGATTTTTTGGAGCTTGAACATGGGAGTTATTAACCATTTGCTCTTTCTGGACAAATGAAATTTTAAAGGCAATATTTGATGCCCCGCACTCGTCATATAGTATTTCAAAAAGGCAAGATGTTTTGCCCAGTTGTTCTCTCAGGTCTTGAGATGATAAATGCCAAGTTTGAAGTCAATTGGATGAAAAATGTTTGCAAAGGGGGAAAAAGCATGACCACAGTGAATGTGCCAAAATAGGCCAAAATTGGACATTAAAAAATTCATAGCTCACTTCCTGTACATTTTAGCTACATGGTCCCAATAGACTTTTTTGTGCGTCTCGGGGTGCTACACGTGCCTGCCAATTTTTGTTGCTCTAGCTCAAACGTGCCGGGCTTGGTTTTTATTTTTCTACGCTAGGGGGCGCTATCGAGTCGCATTGTTATGACGACTTAATAATATCAAATTTTTCGCCGGGCCTGAGGAGTGTGCAAAGTTCGGTGAGTTTTCGTGAATGTTTAGGTACCCAAAATCGCGATCGTTTGCGGAGAATAAAGAAGAAGAAGAAGAAGAATAATAACTAGAGCTGCGAGCAGCTATAAAGGGCCCTCGCAGCCCGGGCCACGTTGGGGTCCTTGCACGTTGGGGTACTTGCACGTTGGGGTACTGGCACGTTGGGGTACTGGCATATTGGAAGCAAAATTTCTTTGAAAATGGCATAATAAACGTTTACATGTAGAATATTTTTTTTGCCAGTGTCTGTCAAGCTCAACGGATTTTGGTGATTGTTAAGACCTGCAAAAATCAGCGTCCTTATTTATTTTTAGGCATTGAGTTGCCCTGATTGGTATTTTTTTGTAAAAGTGTATATACACATCATCGCTCGTTGTACTCATTGCACAATGTTTACTTTTATTGTCCAAAGGGGCAATCAAAAATGAATAAAACAAAATGGAAACGTACATACGTTTGGATCGGTGTGAAGCCAGTGAACAATTTGAGTGGTGGAAACTAAAAGAATATTCATAAATGACTTAGTTATCACACTTAGAATGAGTGTACATTTTTTGTACAAAATACCGTATGTGGGGTATTTTTTTAATTTTTTTATATAAGCCTCAACGGCTAGGTGGCGCTGTATTTATAACTGAATGTTGTCATAGAGATACCTTCAGGCCTTGATTATAAGCATACATGTCAAGTGTGGGATTTTTTTTGGAGCATGTACCGTGGAGTTATTAAGCATATCCTTCATTCACGATATTGCTTTTAATGTCCATAGAGGCTATCAAAAATAAATAAAAATATATATATGTTTGGAAAAGTCTGATGCCAGTGAACATTTTGAGTGGTGGAAACTAAAAGAATATTCATAAATGACTTCGTTATCACACTTAGAATGAGTTTACATTTTTTGTACAAAATACCGTATGTGGGGTATTTTTTTTTCATGCCTCAAGGGCTAGGTAGCGCTGCATATATAACTGAATGTTGTCATAGAGATAGCTTCAGGCCTTGACGATAAACATACATGTCAAGTTTGGGATTTTTTGGAGCATGTCCCGGGGAGTTATCAAGCATATCCTTTTACATTGCTTAACACAAATTTTGATGCCCCGCCCTCATCATATAGTATTTCGAAAAGTCAAAATTTTTCCCCCTGTCGTTGGCTCAGGATTTGACATGGTCCAGGCCAAGTCTTAACTCAGTCGGATGAAACGTGTAGGAGAAGTGGGCAAAAGTCTGCCCCCTGTGAATGTGCAAAAATCGTCAAAAATGGGACATTCAAAAATTCGTAGCTCACTTCCTGTTCATTTTAGCATATGGGTACAAGAGACTTTTTTGTAGGTCTTGGGCTCCCTCATACACCTAAAAATATTCGTCGTTCTTGCTTAAACGTACAACCGGGGCTGCTTCGTTAAAAACTTCTAGGGGGCGCTATTGAGTCATTTTTGTAAAAATAGCACAATCAACAATAAAATATTGCTCATTTTACCAGGCCAGATGTGTGTGCCAAGTTTCATGAGTTTCTGTGCATGTTTAGACCCTCAAAACTGGCGTTATTTTCTTGGCGAACAGCGCTTAGCCACACCCACAGCAATTCGCGAAAACTCACAAACTTCGTGTTGTGACATCATGAAGGCCGAAACCCTCATCTGAGCAAATATGAGGTAGGTCCAGTTAACGTGTTTGGAGAAAAACGTAGAAGAAAATTCGTAAGAAAAAAAATTGCCACTAGGTGGCGCTATCAGTTAGATGAAATATAAGTCAGTAGATGTCTTTAGGGCTGGACTCTCATCAAATGTGTGAAATTTTGAGAAGATAGGATCATCTCGGTCAAGTTAATGCAGCTTTTATTTTCACGAAAAATCTTCAGACTTTGCGTCACCGTAGCGGCCACGCCCTTTGGCGAAAAGTTACAATATTCGGTGTGGGGCATGATCAACATCTTAAGGCTTTTCTGACCAATTTTCAAATGGATCCCTTCAACAAGCTCAGCACAGTAGCTAAAAACGTAAAGTATGACATTTATTGTTACCACTAGGTGGCGCTATATGTATAACTGAATTTTATCATATAGATGTTTTCAGGCCGTGACTATTACGTTGCCTGAGAAGTTTGAGATTTTTTGGAGCTTGAACATGGGAGTTATTAAGCATTTGCTCTTTCTGGACAAATGAAATTTTAAAGGCAATATTTGATGCCCCGCCCCCGTCATATAGTATTTCAAAAAGGCAAGATGTTTTGCCCAGTTGTTCTCTCAGGTCTTGAGATGATAAATGCCAAGTTTGAAGTCAATTGGATGAAAAATGTTTGCAAAGGGGGAAAAAGCATGACCACAGTGAATGTGCCAAAATAGGCCAAAATTGGACATAAAAAAATTCATAGCTCACTTCCTGTACATTTTAGCTACATGGTCCCAATAGACTTTTTTGTGCGTCTCGGGGTGCTACACGTGCCTGCCAATTTTTGTTGCTCTAGCTCAAACGTGCCGGGCTTGGTTTTTATTTTTCTACGCTAGGGGGCGCTATCGAGTCGCATTGTTATGACGACTTAATAATATCAAATTTTTCGCCGGGCCTGAGGAGTGTGCAAAGTTCGGTGAGTTTTCGTGAATGTTTAGGTACCCAAAATCGCGATTGTTTGCGGAGAATAAAGAAGAAGAATAATAATAATAATAATAATAATAATAATAATAATAATAATAATAATTTTTACAAAAACAATAGGGACCTCGCAGCGGTCGCTGCTCGGGCCCTAACTAGAGCTGCGAGCAGCTATAAAGGGCCCTCGCAGCCCGGGCCACGTTGGGGTCCTTGCACGTTGGGGTACTTGCACGTTGGGGTACTGGCACATTGGGGTACTGGCATATTGGAAGCAAAATGTCTTTGAAAATGGCATAATAAACGTTTACATGTAGAATATTTTTTTGCCAGTGTGTGTGTCAAGCTCAACTGGTTTTGGTGATTGTTAAGACCTGCAAAAATCAGCGTCCTTTTTTATTTTTAGGCAATGAGTTGCCCTGATTGGTATTTTTTTGTAAAAGTGTATATACACATCATCGCTCGTTGTACTCATTGCACAATGTTACTTTTATTGTCTAAAGGGGCAATCAAAAATGAATAAAACAAAATGGAAACGTACATACGTTTGGATCGGTGTGAAGCCAGTGAACAATTTGAGTGGTGGAAACTAAAAGAATATTCATAAATGACTTAGTTATCACACTTAGAATGAGTGTACATTTTTTGTACAAAATACCGTATGTGGGGTATTTTTTTTTCATGCCTCAAGGGCTAGGTGGCGCTGCATATATAACTGAATGTTGTCATAGAGATAACTTCAGGCCTTGACGATAAACATACATGTCAAGTTTGGGATTTTATGGAGCATGTCCCGGGGAGTTATCAAGCATATCCTTTTACATTGCGAAACACAAATTTCGATGCCCCGCCCTCATCATATAGTATTTCGAAAAGTCAAAATTTTTCCCCCTGTCGTTGGCTCAGGTCTTGACATGGTCCAGGCCAAGTCTTAACTCAGTCGGATGAAACGTGTAGGAGAAGTGGGCAAAAGTCTGCCCCCTGTGAATGTGCAAAAATCGTCAAAAATGGGACAATCAAAAATTCGTAGCTCACTTCCTGTTCATTTTAGCATATGGGTACAAGAGACTTTTTTGTAGGTCTTGGGCTCCTTCATACACCTAAAAATATTCGGTGTTCTTGCTTAAACGTACAACCGGGGCTGCTTCGTTAAAAATCTCGAGGGGGCGCTATTGAGTCATTTTTGTAAAAATAGCACAATCAACAATAAAATATTGCTCATTTTACCAGGCCAGATGTGTGTGCCAAGTTTCAGGAGTTTCTGTGCATGTTTAGACCCTCAAAACTGGCGTTGTTTTCTTGGCGAACAGTGCTTAGCCACGCCCACAGCAATTCGCGAAAACTCACACACTTCGTGTTGTGACATCATGAAGGCCGAAACCCTCATCTGAGCAAATATGAGGTAGGTCCAGTTGACGTGTTTGGAGAAAAACGTAGAAGAAAATTCGTAAGAAAAAAAATTGCCACTAGGTGGCGCTATCAGTTAGATGAAATATAAGTCAGTAGATGTCTTTAGGGCTGGACTCTCATCAAATGTGTGAAATTTTGAGAAGATAGGATCATCTCGGTCAAGTTAATGCAGCTTTTATTTTCACGAAAAATCTTCAGACTTTGCGTCACCGTAGCGGCCACGCCCTTTGGCGAAAAGTTACAATATTCGGTGTGGGGCATGATCAACATGTTAAGGCTTTTCTGACCAATTTTCAAATGGATCCCTTCAACAAGCTCAGCACAGTAGCTAAAAACGTAAAGTATGACATTTATTGTAACCACTAGGTGGCGCTATATGTATAACTGAATTTTATCATATAGATGTTTTCAGGCCGTGACTATTACGTTGCCTGAGAAGTTTGAGATTTTTTGGAGCTTGAACATGGGAGTTATTAAGCATTTGCTCTTTCTGGACAAATGAAATTTTAAAGGCAATATTTGATGCCCCGCACTCGTCATATAGTATTTCAAAAAGGCAAGATGTTTTGCCCAGTTGTTCTCTCAGGTCTTGAGATGGTAAATGCCAAGTTTGAAGTCAATTGGATGAAAAATGTTTGCAAAGGGGGAAAAAGCATGACCACAGTGAATGTGCCAAAATAGGCCAAAATTGGACATTAAAAAATTCATAGCTCACTTCCTGTACATTTTAGCTACATGGTCCCAATAGACTTTTTTGTGCGTCTCGGGGTGCTGCACGTGCCTGCCAATTTTTGTTGCTCTAGCTCAAACGTGCCGAGATTGGTTTTTATTTTTCTACGCTAGGGGGCGCTATCGAGTCGCATTGTTATGACGACTTAATAATATCAAATTTTTCGCCGGGCCTGAGGTGTGTGCAAAGTTCGGTGAGTTTTCGTGAATGTTTAGGTACCCAAAATCGCGATCGTTTGCGGAGAATAAAGAATAATAATAATAATAATAATAATAATAATAATAATTTTTACAAAAACAATAGGGACCTCGCAGCGGTCGCTGCTCGGGCCCTAACTAGAGCTGCGAGCAGCTATAAAGGGCCCTCGCAGCCCGGGCGACGTTGGGGTACTTGCACGTTGGGGTACTGGCACGTTGGGGTACTGGCAAGTTTAGGTACGGCACATTGGAAGCAGAATTTCTTTGAAAATGGCATGATAAACCTTGACATGTGGATTTTTTTTTTTTTTGTAAAAATACCGTTAAGTTGGTGTATTTTTTTTTATGCCTCTAGGGCTAGGTGGCGCTGTATATATAATGGAATGTTGTCATAGGGATACCTTCAAGCCTTGACTCTAAACATACATGTCAAGTGTGGGATTTTTTTGGAGCATGTACCGTGGAGTTATTAAGCATATCCTTCATTCACGATATTGCTTTTAATGTCCATAGAGGCTATCAAAAATAAATAAAAAAGTACATGTTTGGATAAGTCTAATGCCAGTGAACATTTTGAGTGGTGGAAAGTAAAAGAATATTCATAAATGACTTAGTTATCACACTTAGAATGAGTTTACATTTTTTGTACAAAATACCGTATGTGGGGTATTTTTTTGTTTTGCCTCAAGGGCGAGGTGGCGCTGCATATATAACTGAAGGTTGTCATAGAGATACCTTCAGGCCTTGACGATAAACATACATGTCAAGTTTGGGATTTTTTGGAGCATGTATCGGGGAGTTATTAAGCATATCCTTTTTCAGTGCGAAACACAAATTTTGATGCCCCGCGCTCATCATATAGTATTTCCAAAAGTCAAGATTTTTCCGTCTGTTGTTGGCTCAGGTCTTGGCATGGTCCAGGTCAAGTCATAAGTCAGTCGGATAAAACATGTAGGAGAAGTGGGCAAAAGTATGCCCCCTGAAAATGTGCAAAAATCGTCAAAAATGGGACATTCAAAAATTCGTACCTCACTTCCTGTTCATTTTAGCATATGGGTCCAAGAGACTTTTTTGTAGGTCTTTGGCTCCCTCATACACGTAAAAATTTTCGTAGATCTTGCTTAAACGTAGAATCGGGGCTGCTTCGTTAAAAATTTCTAGGGGGCGCTATTGAGTCATTTTTGTAAAAATAGTACAATCAACAATAAAATATTGTTCATTTTACCAGGCCAGATGTGTGTGCCAAGTTTCATGAGTTTCTGCGCATGTTTAGACCCTCAAAACTGGCGTTGTTTTCTTGGCGAACAGTGCTTAGCCACGGCCACAGCGATTCGCGAAAACTCACAAACTTCGTGTTGTGACATCATGAAGGCCGAAACCCTCATCTGAGCAAATATGAGGTTGGTCCAGTTAACGTGTTTGGAGAAAAATGTACAAGAAAATTCGTAAGAAAAAAAATTGCCACTAGGTGGCGCTATCAGTAAGATGAAATATAAGTTCGTAGATGTCTTAAGGGCTGGACTCTCATCAAATGTGTGAAATTTTGAGAAGATAGGATCATCTGGGTCAAGTTCATGCAGCTTTTATTGTCACGAAAAATTTTCGGACTTTGCGTCACCGTAGCGGCCACGCCCTTTGGCGAAAAGTTACAATATTCGGTGTGGGGCATGATCAACATCTTAAGGCTTTTCTGACCAATTTTCAACTGGATCCCTTCAACGAGCTCGGCACAGTAGCTAAAAACGTAAAGTATGACATTTATTGTTACCACTAGGTGGCGCTATATGTATAACTGAATTTTATCATATAGATGCTTTCAGGCCGTGACTATTACGTTGCCTGAGAAGTTTGAGATTTTTTGGAGCTTGAACATGGGAGTTATCACACTTAGAATGAGTTGACATTTTTTGTACAAAATACCGTATGTGGGGTATTTTTTTTTCACGCCTGAAGGGCTAGGTGGCGCTGCATATATAACTGAATTTTGTCATAGAGATACCTTCAGGCTTTGACTATAAACATACATGTCAAGTTTGGGATTTTTTGGAGCATGTACCGGGGAGTTATTAAGCATATCCTTTTTCAGTGCGAAACACAAAATTTGATGCCCCGCCCTCATCATATAGTATTTCCAAAAGTCAAGATTTTTCTGCCTGTAGTTGGCTCAGGTCTTGACATGGTCCAGGTCAAGTCTAAAGTCAGTCGGATGAAATGTGTAGGAGAAGTGGGCAAAAGTATGCCCCCTGAAAATGTGCAAAAATCGTCAAAAATGGGACATTCAAAAATTCCTAGCTCACTTCCTGTTCATTTTAGCACATGGGTCCAAGAGACTTTTTTGTAGGTCTTGGACTCCCTCATACACCTAAAAATTTTCGTAGATCTTGCTTAAACGTACAATCGGGGCTGCTTCGTTAAAAATTTCTAGGGGGCGCTATTGAGTCATTTTTGTAAAAATAGGACAATACATGATAAAATATTGCTCATTTTGCCAGGCCAGATGTGTGTGCCAAGTTTCATGAGTTTCTGCGCATGTTTAGACCATCAAAACTAGCGTTGTTTTCTTGGCGAACAGTGCTTAGCCACGCCCACAGCGATTCGCGAAAACTCACAAACTTCGTGTTGTGACATCATGAAGGCCGAAACCCCCATCTGAGCAAATATGAGGTTGGTCCAGTTAACGTGTTTGGAGAAAAATGTACAAGAAAATTCGTAAGAAAAAAAATTGCCACTAGGTGGCGCTATCAGTTAGATGAAATATAAGTTCGTAGATGTCTTTAGGGCTGGACTCTCATCAAATGTGTGAAATTTTGAGAAGATAGGATCATCTCGGTCAAGTTCATGCAGCTTTTATTGTCACGAAAAATCTTCAGACTTTGCGTCACCGTAGCGGCCACGCCCTTTGGCGAAAAGTTACAATATTCGGTGTGGGGCATCATCAACATCTTAAGGCTTTTCTGACCAATTTTCAACTGGATCCCTTCAACGAGCTCAGCACAGTAGCTAAAAACGTAAAGTATGACATTTATTGTAACCACTAGGTGGCGCTATATGTATAACTGAATTTTTTCATATAGGTGTTTTCAGGCCGTGACTATTACGTTGCCTGAGAAGTTTGAGATTTTTTGGAGCTTGTACATGGGAGTTATTCAGCATTTGCTCTTTCTGGACAAATGAAATTTTAAAGGCAATATTTGATGCCCCGCCCCCGTCATATAGTATTTCGAAAACGCAAGATTTTTTGCCTAGTTTTTCTCTTAAGTCTTGAGATGATAAATGCCAAGTTTAAAGTCAATGGGATGAAAAATGTTTGCATAGGGGGAAAAAGTATGACCACAGTGAATGTGCCAAAATAGGCCAAAATTGGACATTAAAAAATTCATAGCTCACTTCCTGTACATTTTAGGAAATGGCTTCCACTGACTTTTTTGTGCGTCTCGTAGTGCTACACGTGCCTGCCAATTTTCGTAGCTCTAGCTCAAACGGGCCGGGATTGGTTTTTATTTTTCTACGCTAGGTGGCGCTATAGAGTCGCGTTGTTATGACAACTACATAATATCAAATTTTTCGCCGGGCCCGAAGAGACTGCAAAGTTTGGTGAGTTTTCGTAAATGTTTAGGCCCTCAAAAATGCGATCGTTTACGGAGAAGAAGAAGAAGAAGAAGAAGAATAATTCTTACAAAAACAAGAGGGACCTCGCAGCGGTCGCTGCTCGGGCCCTAATAATAATAATAATAATAATTTTTACAAAAACAATAGGGACCTCGCAGCGGTCGCTGCTCGGGCCCTAACTAGAGCTGCGAGCAGCTATAAAGGGCCCTCGCAGCCCGGGCGACGTTGGGGTACTTGCACGTTGGGGTACTTGTACGTTGGAAACAGAATTTTTTTGAAAATGGCATGATAAACCATTACGTGGATTTTTTATTTTTTTTTCCAGGTGTGATGATTGTGTCAAGCTCAATGGGTTTTGGTGATTGTTAAGATGTGCAAAAATCAGCGTCTTTTTTTATTTTTAGGCAATGAGTTGCCCTGATTGGTATTTTTTGGAAAGGTACATATACACATCATCGCTCGTACTCATTGCACAATATTGCTTTTATTGTCCATAGAGGCGATCAAAAAAAATAAATAAATAAATAAATAAATAAAAAATGAAACTAAATGAAAAAGCACATATGTTTGGATCGGTCTGATGCCAGTGAACATATTGAGTGGTGGAAAGTAAAAGAATATTCATAAATGACTTAGTTATCACACTTACAATAAGTTTACAATTTTTGTAAAAAATACCGTAAGTGAGGCATTTTTTTTTGCCTCAAGGACTAGGTGGCGCTGTATTTATAACTGAATTTTGTCATAGAGATACCTTCAGGCCTTGACTATAAATATGCATTTTAAGTGTGGGATTTTTTGGAGCATGTACCTGGGAGTTATTAAGCATATCCTTCATTCACAATATTGCTTTTAAAGTCCATAGAGGCTATAAAAAATCAATAAAATTAAATAAAAAAATATGTATGTTTGGTTAGGTCTGATGCCAGTGAACATTTTGAGTAGTGGAAAAAGTAAAAGAATATTCATAAATGACTTAGTTATTACACTTACAATGAGTTCACAAATTTTGTTCAAAATAAAGTAAATAAAGTAAAGTAAAGTAAAGTAAAGTAAGTGGGGTTGTTTTTTTTTTTTTTTTATGACTCAAGGACGAGGTGGCGCTGTATTTCTAACTGAATTTTGTCATAGAGATACCTTCACGCCTTGACTATAAATATACATGTCAAGTTTGGGATTTTTTGAAGCATGCACCGGGGAGTTATTAAGCATATCCTTCATTCACGATATTGCTTTTAATGTCCACAGAGGCTATCAAAAATAAATAAAAATATATATATGTTTGGATAAGTCTGATGCCAGTGAACATTTTGAGTGGTGGAAACTAAAAGAATATTCATAAATGACTTAGTTATCACACTTAGAATGAGTTTACATTTTTTGTACAAAATACCGTAAGTGGGGTATTTTTTTTTCTATGCCTCAAGGGCTAGGTGGCGCTGCATATATAACTGAATATTGTCATAGAGATAGCTTCAGGCCTTGATGATAAACATACATGTCAAGTTTGGGATTTTTTGGAGCATGTACCGGGCAGTTATTAAGCATATCCTTTTTCAGTGCGAAACACAAATTTTGATGCCCCGCCTTCATCATATCGTATTTCGAAAAGTCAAGATTTTTCCCCCTGTCGTTGGCTCAGGTCTTGACATGGTCCAGGTCAAGTCTGAAGTCAGTCGGATGAAACGTGTAGGAGAAGTGGGCAAAAGTATGCCCCTTGTAAATGTGCAAAAATCGTCAAAAATGGGACATTCAAAAATTCGTAGCTCACTTCCTGTTCATTTTAGCATATGGGTCCAAGAGACTTTTTTGTAGGTCTTGAGCTTCCTAATACACCTAAAAAAAATTTGTAGCTCTTGCTTAAACGTACAACTGGGGCTGTTTCGTTAAAGATTTCTAGGGGGCGCTATTGAGTCATTTTTGTAAAAATAGCACAATCGACGATAAAAAATTGCTCATTTTTCCAGGCCAGCTGTGTGTGCCAAGTTTAGTGTGTTTCTGTGCCAGTTTAGGCCCTCAAAATTGGCGTTGTTTTCTTGGCGAACAGCGCTTAGCCACGCCCACAGCGATTCTCGAAAACTCACAAACTTCGTGTTGTGACAGCATGAAGGCCGACACCCTCATCTGAGCAAATATGAGGTAGGTCCAGTTAACATGGTTGGAGAAAAACATTGAAGAAAAATCGTAAGAAAAAAAATTGCCAGTAGGTGGCGCTATCAGTAAGATGAAATATAAGTTTGTAGATGTCTTTAGGGCTGGACTCTCATCAATTGTGTAAAATTTTGAGAAGATAGCATCATCTCGGTCACGTTAATGCAGCTTTTGTTGTCACGAGAAATCTTCAGACTTTGCGGCACCGTAGCGGCCACGCCCTTTGGCGAAAAGTTACAATATTCGGTGTGGGGCATGATCAACATCTTAAGGCTTTTCTGACCAATTTTCAACTGGATCCCTTCAATGAGCTCAGCACAGTAGCTAAAAACGTAAAGTATGACAATTATTGTTACCACTAGGTGGTGCTACATGGATAACTGAATTTTATCATATAGATGTTTTCAGGCCGTGACTATTAAGTTGCCTGATAAGTTTGAGATTTTTTGGAGCTTGAACATGGGAGTTATTAAGCATTTGCTCTTTCTGGACAAATGAAATTTTAAAGGCAATATTTGATGCCCCGCCCCCGTCATATAGTATTTCGAAAAGGCAAGATTTTTTCCCCAGTTGTTCTCTCACGTCTTGAGATGATAAATGCCAAGTTTGAAGTCAATTGGATGAAAAATGTTTGCAAAGGGGGAAAAAGCATGACCACAGTGAATGTGCCAAAATAGGCCAAAATTGGACATTGAAAAATTCATAGCTCACTTCCTGTACATTTTAGCTATATGGTCCCAATAGACTTTTCTGTGCGTCTCGGGGTGCTACACGTGCCTGCCAATTTTCGTTGCTCTAGCTCAAACATGCCGGGCTTGGATTTTATTTTTCTATGCTAGGGGGCGCTATAGAGTCGCGTTGTTATGACGACTTCATAATATCAAATTTTTCGCCGGGCCTGAGGAGTGTGCAAAGTTTGGTGAGTTTTCGTAAATGTTTAGGTACCCAAAATCGTGATCGTTTACGGAGAAGAAGAAGAAGAAGAAGAAGAAGAATAACTAGAGCTGCGAGCAGCTATAAAGGGCCCTCGCAGCCCGGGCCACGTTGGGGTACTTGCACGTTGGGGAACTTGCACATTGGGGTACTGGCACATTGGAAGCAGAATTTCTTTGAAAATGGCATGATAAACGTGGATTTTTTTTTTTTTTTTTGCCAGGTGTGATGAGTGTGTCAAGCTCAATGGGTTTTGGTGATTGTTAAGATCTGCAAAAATCAGCGTCTTATTTTTTATTTTTAGGCAATGAGTTGCCCTGATTGGTATTTTTTGTAAAAGTGTATATACACATCATCGCTCGTTGTACTCATTGCACAATGTTACTTTTATTGTCCAAAGGGGCAATCAAAAATGAATAAAACAAAATGGAAATGTACATACGTTTGGATCGGTGTGAAGCCAGTGAACAATTTGAGTGGTGGAAACTAAAAGAATATTCATAAATGACTGAGTTATCACACTTAGAATGAGTGTACATTTTTTGTACAAAATACCGTATGTGGGGTATTTTTTTTTTTATTCCTCAAGGGCTAGGTGGCGCTGCATATATAACTGAATGTTGTCACAGAGATAACTTCAGGCCTTGACGATAAACATACATGTCAAGTTTGGGATTTTTTGGAGCATGTACCGGGGAGTTATCAAGCATATCCTTTTTCATTGCGAAACACAAATTTTGATGCCCCACCCTCATCATATAGTATTTCAAAAAGTCAAAATTTTTCCCCCTGTCGTTGGCTCAGGTCTTGACATGGTCCAGGCCAAGTCTTAACTCAGTCGGATGAAACATGTAGGAGAAGTGGGCAAAAGTCTGCCCCCTGTGAATGTGCAAAAATCGTCAAAAATGGGACATTCAAAAATTCGTAGCTCACTTCCTGTTCATTTTAGCATATGGGTCCAAGAGACTTTTTTGTAGGTCTTGGGCTCCCTCATACACCTAAAAATATTCGTCGTTCTTGCTTAAACGTACAACCGGGGCTGCTTCGTTAAAAACTTCTAGGGGGCGCTATTGAGTCATTTTTGTAAAAATAGCACAATCAACAATAAAATATTGCTCATTTTACCAGGCCAGGTGTGTGCCAAGTTTCATGAGTTTCTGTGCATGTTTAGACCCTCAAAACTGGCGTTGTTTTCTTGGCGAGCAGCGCTTAGCCACGCCCAAAGCAATTCGCGAAAACTCACAAACTTCGTGTTGTGACATCATGAAGGCCGAAACCCTCATCTGAGCAAATATGAGGTAGGTCCAGTTAACGTGTTTGGAGAAAAACGTAGAAGAAAATTCGTAAGAAAAAAAATTGCCACTAGGTGGCGCTATCAGTTAGATGAAATATAAGTCAGTAGATGTCTTTAGGGCTGGACTCTCATCAAATGTGTGAAATTTTGAGAAGATAGGATCATCTCGGTCAAGTTAATGCAGCTTTTATTTTCACGAAAAATCTTCAGACTTAGCGTCACCGTAGCGGCCACGCCCTTTGGCGAAAAGTTACAATATTCGGTGTGGGGCATGATCAACATCTTAAGGCTTTTCTGACCAATTTTCAAATGGATCCCTTCAACGAGCTCAGCACAGTAGCTAAAAACGTAAAGTATGACATTTATTGTAACCACTAGGTGGCGCTATATGTATAACTGAATTTTGTCATATAGATGTTTTCAGGCCGTGACTATTACGTTGCCTGAGAAGTTTGAGATTTTTTGGAGCTTGTACATGGGAGTTATCCAGCATTTGCTCTTTCTGGAAAAATGAAATTTTAAAGTCAATATTTGATGCTCCGCCCCCGTCATATAGTATTTCGAAAAGGCAAGATGTTTTGCCCAGCTGTTCTCTCAGGTCTTGAGATGATAAATGCCAAGTTTGAAGTCAATTGGATGAAAAATGTTTGCAAAGGGGGAAAAAGCATGACTACAGTGAATGTGCCAAAATAGGCCAAAATTGGACATTAAAAAATTCATAGCTCACTTCCTGTACATTTTAGCTACATGGTCCCAATAGACTTTTTTGTGCGTCTCGGGGTGCTACACGTGCCTGCCAATTTTCGTTGCTCTAGCTCAAACGTGCCGGGCTTGGTTTTTATTTTTCTACGCTAGGGGGCGCTATAGAGTCGCGTTGTTATAACGACTTCATAATATCAAATTTTTCGCCGGACCTGAGGAGTGTGCAAAGTTCGGTGAGTTTTCGTGAATATTTAGGTACCCAAAATCGCGATTGTTTGCGGAGAATAAAGAATAATAATAATAATAATAATAATAATAACTAGAGCTGCGAGCAGCTATAAAGGGCCCTCGCAGCCCGGGCCACGTTGGGGTACTTGCACGTTGGGGAACTTGCACATTGGGGTACTGGCACATTGGAAGCAGAATTTCTTTGAAAATGGCATGATAAACATGTGGACTTTTTTTTTTTTTTTTGCCAGGTGTGATGAGTGTGTCAAGCTCAATGGGTTTTGGTGATTGTTAAGATCTGCAAAAATCAGCGTTTTTTTTTTATTTTTAGGCAATGAGTTGCTCTGATTGGTATTTTTCGTAAAAGTATATATACACACATCATCGCTCGTACTCATTGCACAATGTTGCTTTTATTGTCCATAGAGGCGATAAAAAAAATAAATAAAACTAAATAAAAAATACATATGTTTGGATCGGTCTGATACCAGTGAACATATTGAGTGGTGGAAAGTAAAAGAATATTCATAAATGACTTAGTTATCACACTTACAATGAGTTTACAATTTTTGCAAAAATACCGTAAGTGAGGCATTTTTTTTATGCCTCAAGGACTAGGTGGCGCTGTATTTATAACTGAATTTTGTCATAGAGATACCTTCAGGCCTTGACTCTAAATATACATTTCAAATATGGGATTTTTTGGAGCATGTACCTGGGAGTTATTAAGCATAGCCTTCATTCACGATATTGCTTTTAATGTCCATAGAGGCTATCAAAAATACATAAAACTAAGTAACAAAAATATGTATGTTTGGTTAGGTCTGATGCCAGCGAATATTTTGAGTGGTGGAAACTAAAAGAATATTCATAAATGACTTAGTTATCACACTCAGAATGAGTTGACATTTTTTGTACAAAATACCGTATGTGGGGTATTTTTTTTTTATGCCTCAAGGGCTAGGTGGCGCTGCATATATAACTGAATGTTGTCATAGAGATAGCTTCAGGCCTTGACGATAAACATACATGTCAAGTTTGGGATTTTTTGGAGCATGTACCGGGGAGTTATTAAGCATATCCTTTTTCAGTGCGAAACACAAATTTTGATGCCCCGCCTTCATCATATAGTATTTCGAAAGGTCAAGATTTTTCCCCCTGTCGTTGGCTCAGGACTTGACATGGTCCAGGTCAAGTCTTAACTCAGTCAGATGAAACGTGTAGGAGAAGTGGGCAAAAGTCTGCCCCCTGTGAATGTGCAAAAATTGTCAAAAATGGGACATTCAAAAATTCGTAGCTCACTTCCTGTTCATTTTAGCATATGGGTCCAAGAGACTTTTTTGTAGGTCTTGGGCTCCCTCATACACCTAAAAATATTCGTCGTTCTTGCTTAAACGTACAACCGGGGCTGCTTCGTTAAAAACTTCTAGGGGGCGCTATTGAGTCATTTTTGTAAAAATAGCACAATCAACAATAAAATATTGCTAATTTTACCAGGCCAGATGTGTGTGCCAAGTTTCATGAGTTTCTGTGCATGTTTAGACCTTCAAAACTGGCGTTGTCTTCTTGGCGAACAGCGCTTAGCCACACCCACAGCAATTCGCGAAAACTCACAAACTTCGTGTTGTGACATCATGAAGGCCGAAACCCTCATCTGAGCAAATATGAGGTAGGTCCAGTTAACGTGTTTGGAGAAAAACGTAGAAGAAAATTCGTAAGAAAAAAAATTGCCACTAGGTGGCGCTATCAGTTAGATGAAATATAAGTCAGTAGATGTCTTTAGGGCAAACTCTCATCAAATGTGTGAAATTTTGAGAAGATAGGATCATCTCGGTCAAGTTAATGCAGCTTTTATTTTCACGAAAAATCTTCAGACTTTGCGTCACCGTAGCGGCCACGCCCTTTGGCGAAAAGTTACAATATTCGGTGTGGGGCATGATCAACATCTTAAGGCTTTTCTGACCAATTTTCAAATGGATCCCTTCAACAAGCTCAGCACAGTAGCTAAAAACGTAAAGTATGACATTTATTGTAACCACTAGGTGGCGCTATATGTATAACTGAATTTTATCATATAGATGTTTTCAGGCCGTGACTATTACGTTGCCTGAGAAGTTTGAGATTTTTTGGAGCTTGAACATGGGAGTTATTAAGCATTTGCTCTTTCTGGACAAATGAAATTTTAAAGGCAATATTTGATGCCCCGCCCCCGTCATATAGTATTTCAAAAAGGCAAGATGTTTTGCCCAGTTGTTCTCTCAGGTCTTGAGATGATAAATGCCAAGTTTGAAGTCAATTGGATGAAAAATGTTTGCAAAGGGGGAAAAAGCATGACCACAGTGAATGTGCCAAAATAGGCCAAAATTGGACATAAAAAAATTCATAGCTCACTTCCTGTACATTTTAGCTACATGGTCCCAATAGACTTTTTTGTGCGTCTCGGGGTGCTACACGTGCCTGCCAATTTTTGTTGCTCTAGCTCAAACGTGCCGGGCTTGGTTTTTATTTTTCTACGCTAGGGGGCGCTATCGAGTCGCATTGTTATGACGACTTAATAATATCAAATTTTTCGCCGGGCCTGAGGAGTGTGCAAAGTTCGGTGAGTTTTCGTGAATGTTTAGGTACCCAAAATCGCGATCGTTTGCGGAGAATAAAGAATAATAATAACTAGAGCTGCGAGCAGCTATAAAGGGCCCTCGCAGCCCGGGCCACGTTGGGGTACTTGCACGTTGGGGTACTTGCACGTTGGGGTACTGGCACGTTGGGGTACTGGCAAGTTTAGGTAAGGCACATTGGAAGCAGAATTTCTTTGAAAATGGCATGATAAACCTTGACATGTGGATTTTTTTTTTTTTTGTAAAAATACCGTTAAGTTGGTGTATTTTTTTTTATGCCTCTAGGGCTAGGTGGCGCTGTATATATAATGGAATGTTGTCATAGGGATACCTTCAAGCCTTGACTCTAAACATACATGTCAAGTGTGGGATTTTTTTGGAGCATGTACCGTGGAGTTATTAAGCATATCCTTCATTCACGATATTGCTTTTAATGTCCATTAGAGGCTATCAAAAATAAATAAAAAAGTACATGTTTGGATAAGTCTAATGCCAGTGAACATTTTGAGTGGTGGAAAGTAAAAGAATATTCATAAATGACTTAGTTATCACACTTAGAATGAGTTTACATTTTTTGTACAAAATACCGTATGTGGGGTATTTTTTTGTTTTGCCTCAAGGGCGAGGTGGCGCTGCATATATAACTGAATGTTGTCATAGAGATACCTTCAGGCCTTGACGATAAACATACATGTCAAGTTTGGGATTTTTTGGAGCATGTATCGGGGAGTTATTAAGCATATCCTTTTTCAGTGCGAAACACAAATTTTGATGCCCCGCGCTCATCATATAGTATTTCCAAAAGTCAAGATTTTTCCGTCTGTTGTTGGCTCAGGTCTTGGCATGGTCCAGGTCAAGTCATAAGTCAGTCGGATAAAACATGTAGGAGAAGTGGGCAAAAGTATGCCCCCTGATAATGTGCAAAAATCGTCAAAAATGGGACATTCAAAAATTCGTACCTCACTTCCTGTTCATTTTAGCATATGGGTCCAAGAGACTTTTTTGTAGGTCTTTGGCTCCGTCATACACGTAAAAATTTTCGTAGATCTTGCTTAAACGTAGAATCGGGGCTGCTTCGTTAAAAAATTTCTAGGGGGCGCTATTGAGTCATTTTTGTAAAAATAGTACAATCAACAATAAAATATTGTTCATTTTACCAGGCCAGATGTGTGTGCCAAGTTTCATGAGTTTCTGCGCATGTTTAGACCCTCAAAACTGGCGTTGTTTTCTTGGCGAACAGTGCTTAGCCACGCCCACAGCGATTCGCGAAAACTCACAAACTTCGTGTTGTGACATCATGAAGGCCGAAACCCTCATCTGAGCAAATATGAGGTTGGTCCAGTTAACGTGTTTGGAGAAAAATGTACAAGAAAATTCGTAAGAAAAAAAATTGCCACTAGGTGGCGCTATCAGTAAGATGAAATATAAGTTCGTAGATGTCTTAAGGGCTGGACTCTCATCAAATGTGTGAAATTTTGAGAAGATAGGATCATCTCGGTCAAGTTCATGCAGCTTTTATTGTCACGAAAAATTTTCGGACTTTGCGTCACCGTAGCGGCCACGCCCTTTGGCGAAAAGTTACAATATTCGGTGTGGGGCATGATCAACATCTTAAGGCTTTTCTGACCAATTTTCAACTGGATCCCTTCAACGAGCTCGGCACAGTAGCTAAAAACGTAAAGTATGACATTTATTGTTACCACTAGGTGGCGCTATATGTATAACTGAATTTTATCATATAGATGCTTTCAGGCCGTGACTATTACGTTGCCTGAGAAGTTTGAGATTTTTTGGAGCTTGAACATGGGAGTTATCACACTTAGAATGAGTTGACATTTTTTTGTACAAAATACCGTATGTGGGGTATTTTTTTTTCACGCCTGAAGGGCTAGGTGGCGCTGCATATATAACTGAATTTTGTCATAGAGATACCTTCAGGCTTTGACTATAAACATACATGTCAAGTTTGGGATTTTTTGGAGCATGTACCGGGGATTTATTAAGCATATCCTTTTTCAGTGCGAAACACAAAATTTGATGCCCCGCCCTCATCATATAGTATTTCCAAAAGTCAAGATTTTTCTGCCTGTAGTTGGCTCAGGTCTTGACATGGTCCAGGTCAAGTCTAAAGTCAGTCGGATGAAATGTGTAGGAGAAGTGGGCAAAAGTATGCCCCCTGAAAATGTGCAAAAATCGTCAAAAATGGGACATTCAAAAATTCATAGCTCACTTCCTGTTCATTTTAGCACATGGGTCCAAGAGACTTTTTTGTAGGTCTTGGACTCCCTCATACACCTAAAAATTTTCGTAGATCTTGCTTAAACGTACAATCGGGGCTGCTTCGTTAAAAATTTCTAGGGGGCGCTATTGAGTCATTTTTGTAAAAATAGGACAATACATGATAAAATATTGCTCATTTTGCCAGGCCAGATGTGTGTGCCAAGTTTCATGAGTTTCTGCGCATGTTTAGACCATCAAAACTAGCGTTGTTTTCTTGGCGAACAGTGCTTAGCCACGCCCACAGCGATTCGCGAAAACTCACAAACTTCGTGTTGTGACATCATGAAGGCCGAAACCCCCATCTGAGCAAATATGAGGTTGGTCCAGTTAACGTGTTTGGAGAAAAATGTACAAGAAAATTCGTAAGAAAAAAAATTGCCACTAGGTGGCGCTATCAGTTAGATGAAATATAAGTTCGTAGATGTCTTTAGGGCTGGACTCTCATCAAATGTGTGAAATTTTGAGAAGATAGGATCATCTCGGTCAAGTTCATGCAGCTTTTATTGTCACGAAAAATCTTCAGACTTTGCGTCACCGTAGCGGCCACGCCCTTTGGTGAAAAGTTACAATATTCGGTGTGGGGCATCATCAACATCTTAAGGCTTTTCTGACCAATTTTCAACTGGATCCCTTCAACGAGCTCAGCACAGTAGCTAAAAACGTAAAGTATGACATTTATTGTAACCACTAGGTGGCGCTATATGTATACCTGAATTTTTTCATATAGGTGTTTTCAGGCCGTGACTATTACGTTGCCTGAGAAGTTTGAGATTTTTTGGAGCTTGTACATGGGAGTTATTCAGCATTTGCTCTTTCTGGACAAATGAAATTTTAAAGGCAATATTTGATGCCCCGCCCCCGTCATATAGTATTTCGAAAACGCAAGATTTTTTGCCTAGTTTTTCTCTTAAGTCTTGAGATGATAAATGCCAAGTTTAAAGTCAATGGGATGAAAAATGTTTGCATAGGGGGAAAAAGCATGACCACAGTGAATGTGCCAAAATAGGCCAAAATTGGACATTAAAAAATTCATAGCTCACTTCCTGTACATTTTAGGAAATGGCTTCCACTGACTTTTTTGTGCGTCTCGTAGTGCTACACGTGCCTGCCAATTTTCGTAGCTCTAGCTCAAACGGACCGGGATTGGTTTTTATTTTTCTACGCTAGGTGGCGCTATAGAGTCGCGTTGTTATGACAACTACATAATATCAAATTTTTCGCCGGGCCCGAAGAGACTGCAAAGTTTGGTGAGTTTTCGTAAATGTTTAGGCCCTCAAAAATGCGATCGTTTACGGAGAAGAAGAAGAATAATAATAATAATTCTTACAAAAACAAGAGGGACCTCGCAGCGGTCGCTGCTCGGGCCCTAATAATAATAACTAGAGCTGCGAGCAGCTATAAAGGGCCCTCGCAGCCCGGGCCACGTTGGGGTACTTGCACGTTGGGGTACTTGCACGTTGGGGTACTGGCACGTTGGGGTACTGGCAAGTTTAGGTACGGCACATTGGAAGCAGAATTTCTTTGAAAATGGCATGATAAACCTTGACATGTGGATTTTTTTTTTTTTTGTAAAAATACCGTTAAGTTGGTGTATTTTTTTTTATGCCTCTAGGGCTAGGTGGCGCTGTATATATAATGGAATGTTGTCATAGGGATACCTTCAAGCCTTGACTCTAAACATACATGTCAAGTGTGGGATTTTTTTGGAGCATGTACCGTGGAGTTATTAAGCATATCCTTCATTCACGATATTGCTTTTAATGTCCATTAGAGGCTATCAAAAATAAATAAAAAAGTACGTTTGGATAAGTCTAATGCCAGTGAACATTTTGAGTGGTGGAAAGTAAAAGAATATTCATAAATGACTTAGTTATCACACTTAGAATGAGTTTACATTTTTTGTACAAAATACCGTATGTGGGGTATTTTTTTGTTTTGCCTCAAGGGCGAGGTGGCGCTGCATATATAACTGAATGTTGTCATAGAGATACCTTCAGGCCTTGACGATAAACATACATGTCAAGTTTGGGATTTTTTGGAGCATGTATCGGGGAGTTATTAAGCATATCCTTTTTCAGTGCGAAACACAAATTTTGATGCCCCGCGCTCATCATATAGTATTTCCAAAAGTCAAGATTTTTCCGTCTGTTGTTGGCTCAGGTCTTGGCATGGTCCAGGTCAAGTCATAAGTCAGTCGGATAAAACATGTAGGAGAAGTGGGCAAAAGTATGGCCCCTGAAAATGTGCAAAAATCGTCAAAAATGGGACATTCAAAAATTCGTACCTCACTTCCTGTTCATTTTAGCATATGGGTCCAAGAGACTTTTTTGTAGGTCTTTGGCTCCCTCATACACGTAAAAATTTTCGTAGATCTTGCTTAAACGTAGAATCGGGGCTGCTTCGTTAAAAATTTCTAGGGGGCGCTATTGAGTCATTTTTGTAAAAATAGTACAATCAACAATAAAATATTGTTCATTTTACCAGGCCAGATGTGTGTGCCAAGTTTCATGAGTTTCTGCGCATGTTTAGACCCTCAAAACTGGCGTTGTTTTCTTGGCGAACAGTGCTTAGCCACGCCCACAGCGATTCGCGAAAACTCACAAACTTCGTGTTGTGACCTCATGAAGGCCGAAACCCTCATCTGAGCAAATATGAGGTTGGTCCAGTTAACGTGTTTGGAGAAAAATGTACAAGAAAATTCGTAAGAAAAAAAATTGCCACTAGGTGGCGCTATCAGTAAGATGAAATATAAGTTCGTAGATGTCTTAAGGGCTGGACTCTCATCAAATGTGTGAAATTTTGAGAAGATAGGATCATCTCGGTCAAGTTCATGCAGCTTTTATTGTCACGAAAAATTTTCGGACTTTGCGTCACCGTAGCGGCCACGCCCTTTGGCGAAAAGTTACAATATTCGGTGTGGGGCATGATCAACATCTTAAGGCTTTTCTGACCAATTTTCAACTGGATCCCTTCAACGAGCTCGGCACAGTAGCTAAAAACGTAAAGTATGACATTTATTGTTACCACTAGGTGGCGCTATATGTATAACTGAATTTTATCATATAGATGCTTTCAGGCCGTGACTATTACGTTGCCTGAGAAGTTTGAGATTTTTTGGAGCTTGAACATGGGAGTTATCACACTTAGAATGAGTTGACATTTTTTGTACAAAATACCGTATGTGGGGTATTTTTTTTTCACGCCTGAAGGGCTAGGTGGCGCTGCATATATAACTGAATTTTGTCATAGAGATACCTTCAGGCTTTGACTATAAACATACATGTCAAGTTTGGGATTTTTTGGAGCATGTACCGGGGAGTTATTAAGCATATCCTTTTTCAGTGCGAAACACAAAATTTGATGCCCCGCCCTCATCATATAGTATTTCCAAAAGTCAAGATTTTTCTGCCTGTAGTTGGCTCAGGTCTTGACATGGTCCAGGTCAAGTCTAAAGTCAGTCGGATGAAATGTGTAGGAGAAGTGGGCAAAAGTATGCCCCCTGAAAATGTGCAAAAATCGTCAAAAATGGGACATTCAAAAATTCATAGCTCACTTCCTGTTCATTTTAGCACATGGGTCCAAGAGACTTTTTTGTAGGTCTTGGACTCCCTCATACACCTAAAAATTTTCGTAGATCTTGCTTAAACGTACAATCGGGGCTGCTTCGTTAAAAATTTCTAGGGGGCGCTATTGAGTCATTTTTGTAAAAATAGGACAATACATGATAAAATATTGCTCATTTTGCCAGGCCAGATGTGTGTGCCAAGTTTCATGAGTTTCTGCGCATGTTTAGACCATCAAAACTAGCGTTGTTTTCTTGGCGAACAGTGCTTAGCCACGCCCACAGCGATTCGCGAAAACTCACAAACTTCGTGTTGTGACATCATGAAGGCCGAAACCCCCATCTGAGCAAATATGAGGTTGGTCCAGTTAACGTGTTTGGAGAAAAATGTACAAGAAAATTCGTAAGAAAAAAAATTGCCACTAGGTGGCGCTATCAGTTAGATGAAATATAAGTTCGTAGATGTCTTTAGGGCTGGACTCTCATCAAATGTGTGAAATTTTGAGAAGATAGGATCATCTCGGTCAAGTTCATGCAGCTTTTATTGTCACGAAAAATCTTCAGACTTTGCGTCACCGTAGCGGCCACGCCCTTTGGTGAAAAGTTACAATATTCGGTGTGGGGCATCATCAACATCTTAAGGCTTCTCTGACCAATTTTCAACTGGATCCCTTCAACGAGCTCAGCACAGTAGCTAAAAACGTAAAGTATGACATTTATTGTAACCACTAGGTGGCGCTATATGTATACCTGAATTTTTTCATATAGGTGTTTTCAGGCCGTGACTATTACGTTGCCTGAGAAGTTTGAGATTTTTTGGAGCTTGTACATGGGAGTTATTCAGCATTTGCTCTTTCTGGACAAATGAAATTTTAAAGGCAATATTTGATGCCCCGCCCCCGTCATATAGTATTTCGAAAACGCAAGATTTTTTGCCTAGTTTTTCTCTTAAGTCTTGAGATGATAAATGCCAAGTTTAAAGTCAATGGGATGAAAAATGTTTGCATAGGGGGAAAAAGCATGACCACAGTGAATGTGCCAAAATAGGCCAAAATTGGACATTAAAAAATTCATAGCTCACTTCCTGTACATTTTAGGAAATGGCTTCCACTGACTTTTTTGTGCGTCTCGTAGTGCTACACGTGCCTGCCAATTTTCGTAGCTCTAGCTCAAACGGACCGGGATTGGTTTTTATTTTTCTACGCTAGGTGGCGCTATAGAGTCGCGTTGTTATGACAACTACATAATATCAAATTTTTCGCCGGGCCCGAAGAGACTGCAAAGTTTGGTGAGTTTTCGTAAATGTTTAGGCCCTCAAAAATGCGATCGTTTACGGAGAAGAAGAAGAAGAAGAAGAATAATTCTTACAAAAACAAGAGGGACCTCGCAGCGGTCGCTGCTCGGGCCCTAATAATAATAACTAGAGCTGCGAGCAGCTATAAAGGGCCCTCGCAGCCCGGGCCACGTTGGGGTACTTGCACGTTGGGGTACTTGCACGTTGGGGTACTGGCACGTTGGGGTACTGGCAAGTTTAGGTACGGCACATTGGAAGCAGAATTTCTTTGAAAATGGCATGATAAACCTTGACATGTGGATTTTTTTTTTTTTTGTAAAAATACCGTTAAGTTGGTGTAATTTTTTTTATGCCTCTAGGGCTAGGTGGCGCTGTATATATAATGGAATGTTGTCATAGGGATACCTTCAAGCCTTGACTCTAAACATACATGTCAAGTGTGGGATTTTTTTGGAGCATGTACCGTGGAGTTATTAAGCATATCCTTCATTCACGATATTGCTTTTAATGTCCATTAGAGGCTATCAAAAATAAATAAAAAAGTACGTTTGGATAAGTCTAATGCCAGTGAACATTTTGAGTGGTGGAAAGTAAAAGAATATTCATAAATGACTTAGTTATCACACTTAGAATGAGTTTACATTTTTTGTACAAAATACCGTATGTGGGGTATTTTTTTGTTTTGCCTCAAGGGCGAGGTGGCGCTGCATATATAACTGAATGTTGTCATAGAGATACCTTCAGGCCTTGACGATAAACATACACGTCAAGTTTGGGATTTTTTGGAGCATGTATCGGGGAGTTATTAAGCATATCCTTTTTCAGTGCGAAACACAAATTTTGATGCCCCGCGCTCATCATATAGTATTTCCAAAAGTCAAGATTTTTCCGTCTGTTGTTGGCTCAGGTCTTGGCATGGTCCAGGTCAAGTCATAAGTCAGTCGGATAAAACATGTAGGAGAAGTGGGCAAAAGTATGGCCCCTGAAAATGTGCAAAAATCGTCAAAAATGGGACATTCAAAAATTCGTACCTCACTTCCTGTTCATTTTAGCATATGGGTCCAAGAGACTTTTTTGTAGGTCTTTGGCTCCCTCATACACGTAAAAATTTTCGTAGATCTTGCTTAAACGTAGAATCGGGGCTGCTTCGTTAAAAATTTCTAGGGGGCGCTATTGAGTCATTTTTGTAAAAATAGTACAATCAACAATAAAATATTGTTCATTTTACCAGGCCAGATGTGTGTGCCAAGTTTCATGAGTTTCTGCGCATGTTTAGACCCTCAAAACTGGCGTTGTTTTCTTGGCGAACAGTGCTTAGCCACGCCCACAGCGATTCGCGAAAACTCACAAACTTCGTGTTGTGACCTCATGAAGGCCGAAACCCTCATCTGAGCAAATATGAGGTTGGTCCAGTTAACGTGTTTGGAGAAAAATGTACAAGAAAATTCGTAAGAAAAAAAATTGCCACTAGGTGGCGCTATCAGTAAGATGAAATATAAGTTCGTAGATGTCTTAAGGGCTGGACTCTCATCAAATGTGTGAAATTTTGAGAAGATAGGATCATCTCGGTCAAGTTCATGCAGCTTTTATTGTCACGAAAAATTTTCGGACTTTGCGTCACCGTAGCGGCCACGCCCTTTGGCGAAAAGTTACAATATTCGGTGTGGGGCATGATCAACATCTTAAGGCTTTTCTGACCAATTTTCAACTGGATCCCTTCAACGAGCTCGGCACAGTAGCTAAAAACGTAAAGTATGACATTTATTGTTACCACTAGGTGGCGCTATATGTATAACTGAATTTTATCATATAGATGCTTTCAGGCCGTGACTATTACGTTGCCTGAGAAGTTTGAGATTTTTTGGAGCTTGAACATGGGAGTTATCACACTTAGAATGAGTTGACATTTTTTGTACAAAATACCGTATGTGGGGTATTTTTTTTTCACGCCTGAAGGGCTAGGTGGCGCTGCATATATAACTGAATTTTGTCATAGAGATACCTTCAGGCTTTGACTATAAACATACATGTCAAGTTTGGGATTTTTTGGAGCATGTACCGGGGAGTTATTAAGCATATCCTTTTTCAGTGCGAAACACAAAATTTGATGCCCCGCCCTCATCATATAGTATTTCCAAAAGTCAAGATTTTTCTGCCTGTAGTTGGCTCAGGTCTTGACATGGTCCAGGTCAAGTCTAAAGTCAGTCGGATGAAATGTGTAGGAGAAGTGGGCAAAAGTATGCCCCCTGAAAATGTGCAAAAATCGTCAAAAATGGGACATTCAAAAATTCATAGCTCACTTCCTGTTCATTTTAGCACATGGGTCCAAGAGACTTTTTTGTAGGTCTTGGACTCCCTCATACACCTAAAAATTTTCGTAGATCTTGCTTAAACGTACAATTGGGGCTGCTTCGTTAAAAATTTCTAGGGGGCGCTATTGAGTCATTTTTGTAAAAATAGGACAATACATGATAAAATATTGCTCATTTTGCCAGGCCAGATGTGTGTGCCAAGTTTCATGAGTTTCTGCGCATGTTTAGACCATCAAAACTAGCGTTGTTTTCTTGGCGAACAGTGCTTAGCCACGCCCACAGCGATTCGCGAAAACTCACAAACTTCGTGTTGTGACATCATGAAGGCCGAAACCCCCATCTGAGCAAATATGAGGTTGGTCCAGTTAACGTGTTTGGAGAAAAATGTACAAGAAAATTCGTAAGAAAAAAAATTGCCACTAGGTGGCGCTATCAGTTAGATGAAATATAAGTTCGTAGATGTCTTTAGGGCTGGACTCTCATCAAATGTGTGAAATTTTGAGAAGATAGGATCATCTCGGTCAAGTTCATGCAGCTTTTAATGTCACGAAAAATCTTCAGACTTTGCGTCACCGTAGCGGCCACGCCCTTTGGCGAAAAGTTACAATATTCGGTGTGGGGCATCATCAACATCTTAAGGCTTTTCTGACCAATTTTCAACTGGATCCCTTCAACGAGCTCAGCACAGTAGCTAAAAACGTAAAGTATGACATTTATTGTAACCACTAGGTGGCGCTATATGTATAACTGAATTTTTTCATATAGGTGTTTTCAGGCCGTGACTATTACGTTGCCTGAGAAGTTTGAGATTTTTTGGAGCTTGTACATGGGAGTTATTCAGCATTTGCTCTTTCTGGACAAATGAAATTTTAAAGGCAATATTTGATGCCCCGCCCCCGTCATATAGTATTTCGAAAACGCAAGATTTTTTGCCTAGTTTTTCTCTTAAGTCTTGAGATGATAAATGCCAAGTTTAAAGTCAATGGGATGAAAAATGTTTGCATAGGGGGAAAAAGTATGACCACAGTGAATGTGCCAAAATAGGCCAAAATTGGACATTAAAAAATTCATAGCTCACTTCCTGTACATTTTAGGAAATGGCTTCCACTGACTTTTTTGTGCGTCTCATAGTGCTACACGTGCCTGCCAATTTTCGTAGCTCTAGCTCAAACGGGCCGGGATTGTTTTTTATTTTTCTAGGCTAGGTGGCGCTATAGAGTCGCGTTGTTATGACAACTACATAATATCAAATTTTTCGCCGGGCCCGAAGAGACTGCAAAGTTTGGTGAGTTTTCGTAAATGTTTAGGCCCTCAAAAATGCGATCGTTTACGGAGAAGAAGAAGAAGAAGAAGAATAATAATAATTCTTACAAAAACAAGAGGGACCTCGCAGCGGTCGCTGCTCGGGCCCTAATAACTAGAGCTGCGAGCAGCTATAAAGGGCCCTCGCAGCCCGGGCCACGTTGGGGTCCTTGCACGTTGGGGTACTTGCACGTTGGGGTACTGGCACGTTGGGGTACTGGCATATTGGAAGCAAAATTTCTTTGAAAATGGCATAATAAACGTTTACATGTAGAATATTTTTTTTGCCAGTGTCTGTCAAGCTCAACGGATTTTGGTGATTGTTAAGACCTGCAAAAATCAGCGTCCTTATTTAATTTTTAGGCAATGAGTTGCCCTGATTGGTATTTTTTTTGTAAAAGTGTATATACACATCATCGCTCGTTGTATCATTGCACAATGTTTACTTTTATTGTCCAAAGGGGCAATCAAAAATGAATAAAACAAAATGGAAACGTACATACGTTTGGATCGGTGTGCAGCCAGTGAACAATTTGAGTGGTGGAAACTAAAAGAATATTCATAAATGACTTAGTTATCACACTTAGAATGAGTGTACATTTTTTGTACAAAATACCGTATGTGGGGTATTTTTTTTTAATTTTTTTTATATAAGCCTCAACGGCTAGGTGGCGCTGTATTTATAACTGAATGTTGTCATAGAGATACCTTCAGGCCTTGATTATAAGCATACATGTCAAGTGTGGGATTTTTTTTGGAGCATGTACCGTGGAGTTATTAAGCATATCCTTCATTCACGATATTGCTTTTAATGTCCATAGAGGCTATCAAAAATAAATAAAAATATATATATGTTTGGATAAGTCTGATGCCAGTGAACATTTTGAGTGGTGGAAACTAAAAGAATATTCATAAATGACTTCGTTATCACACTTAGAATGAGTGTACATTTTTTGTACAAAATACCGTATGTGGGGTATTTTTTTTTCATGCCTCAAGGGCTAGGTGGCGCTGCATATATAACTGAATGTTGTCATAGAGATAACTTCAGGCCTTGACGATAAACATACATGTCAAGTTTTGGATTTTTTGGAGCATGTACCGGGGAGTTATCAAGCATATCCTTTTTCATTGCGAAACACAAATTTTGATGCCCCGCCCTCATCATATAGTATTTCGAAAAGTCAAAATTTTTCCCCCTGTCGTTGGCTCAGGTCTTGACATGGTCCAGGCCAAGTCTTAACTCAGTCGGATGAAACGTGTAGGAGAGGTGGGCAAAAGTCTGCCCCCTGTGAATGTGCAAAAATCGTCAAAAATGGGACATTAAAAAATTCGTAGCTCACTTCCTGTTCATTTTAGCATATGGGTACAAGAGACTTTTTTGTAGGTCTTGGGCTCCCTCATACACCTGAAAATATTCGTCGTTCTTGCTTAAACGTACAACCGGGGCTGCTTCGTTAAAAATTTCGAGGGGGCGCTATTGAGTCATTTTTGTAAAAATAGCACAATCAACAATAAAATATTGCTCATTTTACCAGGCCAGATGTGTGTGCCAAGTTTCAGGAGTTTCTGTGCATGTTTAGACCCTCAAAAGTGGCGTTGTTTTCTTGGCGAACAGCGCTTAGCCACGCCCACAGCAATTCGCGAAAACTCACAAACTTCGTGTTGTGACATCATGAAGGCCGAAACCCTCATCTGAGCAAATATGAGGTAGGTCCAGTTAACGTGTTTGGAGAAAAACGTAGAAGAAAATTCGTAAGAAAAAAAATTGCCACGAGGTGGCGCTATCAGTTAGATGAAATGTAAGTTAGTAGATGTCTTTAGAGCTGGACTCTCATCAAATGTGTGAAATTTTGAGAAGATAGGATCATCTCGGTCAAGTTAATGCAGCTTTTATTGTCACGAAAAATCTTCAGACTTTGCGTCACCGTAGCGGCCACGCCCTTTGGCGAAAAGTTACAATATTCGGTGTGGGGCATCATCAACATCTTAAGGCTTTTCTGACCAATTTTCAACTGGATCCCTTCAACGAGCTCAGCACAGTAGCTAAAAACGTAAAGTATGACATTTATTGTAACCACTAGGTGGCGCTATATGTATAACTGAATTTTGTCATATAGATGTTTTCAGGCCGTGACTAGTACGTTGCCTGAGAAGTTTGAGATTTTTTGGAGCTTGTACATGGGAGTTATTCAGCATTTGCTCTTTCTGGACAAATGAAATTTTAAAGGCAATATTTGATGCCCCGCCCCCGTCAAATAGTATTTCGAAAAGGCAAGACTTTTTGCCCAGCTGTTCTCTTAGGTCTTGAGATGATAAATACCAAGTTTGAAGTCAATGGGATGAAAAATGTTTGCATAGGGGGAAAAAGCATGACCACAGTGAATGTGCCAAAATAGGCCAAAATTGGACATTAAAAAATTCATAGCTCACTTCCTGTACATTTTAGCTACATGGTCCCAATAGACTTTTTTGTGCGTCTCGGGGTGCTACACGTGCCTGCCAATTTTCGTTGCTCTAGCTCAAACGTGCCGGGCTTGGTTTTTATTTTTCTATGCTAGGGGGCGCTATAGAGTCGCGTTGTTATAACGACTTCATAATATCAAATTTTTCGCCGGACCTGAGGAGTGTGCAAAGTTCGGTGAGTTTTCGTGAATATTTAGGTACCCAAAATCGCGATTGTTTGCGGAGAATAAAGAAGAAGAAGAAGAAGAAGAAGAAGAATAATAACTAGAGCTGCGAGCAGCTATAAAGGGCCCTCGCAGCCCGGGCCACGTTGGGGTCCTTGCACGTTGGGGTACTTGCACGTTGGGGTACTGGCACGTTGGCGTACTGGCATATTGGAAGCAAAATTTCTTTGAAAATGGCATAATAAACGTTTACATGTAGAATATTTTTTTTGCCAGTGTCTGTCAAGCTCAACGGATTTTGGTGATTGTTAAGACCTGCAAAAATCAGCGTCCTTATTTATTTTTAGGCAATGAGTTGCCCTGATTGGTATTTTTTTGTAAAAGTGTATATACACATCATCGCTCGTTGAACTCATTGCACAATGTTACTTTTATTGTCCAAAGGGGCAATCAAAAATGAATAAAACAAAATGGAAACGTACATACGTTTGGATCGGTGTGAAGCCAGTGAACAATTTGAGTGGTGGAAACTAAAAGAATATTCATAAATGACTTAGTTATCACACTTAGAATGAGTGTACATTTTTTGTACAAAATACTGTATGTGGGGTATTTTTTTTTATTTTTTATATAAGCCTCAAGGGCTAGGTGGCGCTGTATTTATAACTGAATGTTGTCATAGAGATACCTTCAGGCCTTGATTATAAGCATACATGTCAAGTGTGGGATTTTTTTTTGGAGCATGTACCGTGGAGTTATTAAGCATATCCTTCATTCACGATATTGCTTTTAATGTCCATAGAGGCTATCAAAAATAAATAAAAATATATATATGTTTGGATAAGTCTGATGCCAGTGAACATTTTGAGTGGTGGAAACTAAAAAAATATTCATAAATGACTTAGTTATCACACTTAGAATGAGTGTACATTTTTTGTACAAAATACCATATGTGGGGTATTTTTTTTTCATGCCTCAAGGGCTAGGTGGCGCTGCATATATAACTGAATGTTGTCATAGAGATAACTTCAGGCCTTGACGATAAACATACATGTCAAGTTTGGGATTTTTTGGAGCATGTACCGGGGAGTTATCAAGCATATCCTTTTTCATTGTGAAACACAAATTTTGATGCCCCGCCCTCATCATATAGTATTTCGAAAAGTCAAAATTTTTCCCCCTGTCGTTGGCTCAGGTCTTGACATGGTCCAGGCCAAGTCTTAACTCAGTCGGATGAAACGTGTAGGAGAAGTGGGCAAAAGTCTGCCCCCTGTGAATGTGCAAAAATCGTCAAAAATGGGACATTCAAAAATTCGTAGCTCACTTCCTGTTCATTTTAGCATATGGGTACAAGAGACGTTTTTGTAGGTCTTGGGCTCCCTCATACACCTAAAAATATTCGGCGTTTTTGCTTAAACGTACAACCGGGGCTGCTTCGTTAAAAATTTCGAGGGGGCGCTATTGAGTCATTTTTGTAAAAATAGCACAATCAACAATAAAATATTGCTCATTTTACCAGGCCAGATGTGTGTGCCAAGTTTCAGGAGTTTCTGTGCATGTTTAGACCCTCAAAACTGGCGTTGTTTTCTTGGCGAACAGCGCTTAGCCACGCCTACAGCAATTCGCGAAAACTCACAAACTTCGTGTTGTGACATCATGAAGGCCGAAACCCTCCTCTGAGCAAATATGAGGTAGGTCCAGTTAACGTGTTTGGAGAAAAACGTAGAAGAAAATTCGTAAGAAAAAAAATTGCCACTAGGTGGCGCTATCAGTTAGATGAAATGTAAGTTAGTAGATGTCTTTAGAGCTGGACTCTCATCAAATGTGTGAAATTTTGAGAAGATAGGATCATCTCGGTCAAGTTAATGCAGCTTTTATTTTCACGAAAAATCTTCAGATTTTGCGTCACCGTAGCGGCCACGCCCTTTGATGAAAAGTTACAATATTCGGTGTGGGGCATGATCAACATCTTAAGGCTTTTCTGACCAATTTTCAAATGGATCCCTTCAACAAGCTCAGCACAGTAGCTAAAAACGTAAAGTATGACATTTATTGTAACCACTAGGTGGCGCTATATGTATAACTGAATTTTGTCATATAGATGTTTTCAGGCTGTGACTATTACGTTGCCTGAGAAGTTTGAGATTTTTTGGAGCTTCAACATGGGAGTTATTAAGCATTTGCTCTTTCTGGACAAATGAAATTTTAAAGGCAATATTTGATGCTCCGCCCCCGTCGTATAGTATTTCGAAAAGGCAAGATGTTTTGCCCAGCTGTTCTCTTAGGTCTTGAGATGATAAATGCCAAGTTTGAAGTCAATTGGATGAAAAATGTTTGCAAAGGGGGAAAAAGCATGACCACAGTGAATGTGCCAAAATAGGCCAAAATTGGACATTAAAAAATTCATAGCTCACTTCCTGTACATTTTAGCTACATGGTCCCAATAGACTTTTTTGTGCATCTCGGGGTGCTACACGTGCCTGCCAATTTTCGTTGCCCTAGCTCAAACGTGTCGGGCTTGGTTTTTATTTTTCTACGCTAGGGGGCGCTATAGAGCCGCGTTGTTATAACGACTTCATAATATCAAATTTTTCGCCGGACCTGAGGAGTGTGCAAAGTTTGGTGAGTTTTCGTGAATATTTAGGTACCCAAAATCGCGATTGTTTGCGGAGAATAAAGAATAATAATAATAATAATAATAATAATAATAATAATAATAATAATAATAATTTTTACAAAAACAATAGGGACCTCGCAGCGGTCGCTGCTCGGGCCCTAATAATAATAACTAGAGCTGCGAGCAGCTATAAAGGGCCCTCGCAGCCCGGGCCACGTTGGGGTCCTTGCACGTTGTGGTACTTGCATGTTGGGGTACTGGCACATTGGGGTACTGGCATATTGGAAGCAAAATTTCTTTGAAAATGGCATAATAAACGTTTACATGTAGAATATTTTTTTGCCAGTGTGTGTGTCAAGCTCAACGGGTTTTGGTGACTGTTAAGACCTGCAAAAATCAGCGTCCTTTTTTATTTTTAGGCAATGAGTTGCCCTGATTGGTATTTTTTTGTAAAAGTGTATATACACATCATCGCTCGTTGTACTCATTGCACAATGTTACTTTTATTGTCCAAAGGGGCAATCAAAAATGAATAAAACAAAATGGAAACGTACATACGTTTGGATCGGTGTCAAGCCAGTGAACAATTTGAGTGGTGGAAACTAAAAGAATATTGAGAAATGACTTCGTTATCACACTTAGAATGAGTTTACATTTTTTGTACAAAATACCGTATGTGGGGTATTTTTTTTTTTTTTTATATAAGCCTCAAGGGCTGGGTGGCGCTGTATTTATAACTGAATGTTGTCATAGAGATACCTTCAGGCCTTGATTATAAGCATACATGTCAAGTGTGGGATTTTTTTTGGAGCATGTACCGTGGAGTTATTAAGCATATCCTTCATTCACGATATTGCTTTTAATGTCCATAGAGGCTATCAAAAATAAATAAAAATATATATATGTTTGGATAAGTCTGATGCCAGTGAACATTTTGAGTGGTGGAAACTAAAAGAATATTCAGAAATGACTTCGTTATCACACTTAGAATGAGTTTACATTTTTTGTACAAAATACCGTATGTGGGGTATTTTTTTTTCATGCCTCAAGGGCTAGGTGGCGCTGCATATATAACTGAATGTTGTCATAGAGATAACTTCAGGCCTTGACGATAAACATACATGTCAAGTTTGGGATTTTTTGGAGCATGTACCGGGGAGTTATCAAGCATATCCTTTTTCATTGCGAAACACAAATTTTGATGCCCCGCCCTCATCATATAGTATTTCGAAAAGTCAAAATTTTTCCCCCTGTCGTTGGCTCAGGTCTTGACATGGTCCAGGCCAAGTCTTAACTCAGTCGGATGAAACGTGTAGGAGAAGTGGGCAAAAGTCTGCCCCCTGTGAATGTGCAAAAATCGTCAAAAATGGGACATTCAAAAATTCGTAGCTCACTTCCTGTTCATTTTAGCATATGGGTACAAGAGACTTTTTTGTAGGTCTTGGGCTCCCTCATACACTTAAAAATATTCGTCGTTCTTGCTTAAACGTACAACCGGGGCTGCTTCGTTAAAAACTTCTAGGGGGCGCTATTGAGTCATTTTTGTAAAAATAGCACAATCAACAATAAAATATTGCTCATTTTACCAGGCCAGATGTGTGTGCCAAGTTTCAGGAGTTTCTGTGCATGTTTAGACCCTCAAAACTGGCGTTGTTTTCTTGGCGAACAGCGCTTAGCCACGCCCACAGCAATTCGCGAAAACTCACAAACTTCGTGTTGTGACATCATGAAGGCCGAAACCCTCATCTGAGCAAATATGTGGTAGGTCCAGTTAACGTGTTTGGAGAAAAACGTAGAAGAAAATTCGTAAGAAAAAAAATTGCCACTAGGTGGCGCTATCAGTTAGATGAAATGTAAGTTAGTAGATGTCTTTAGAGCTGGACTCTCATCAAATGTGTGAAATTTTGAGAAGATAGGATCATCTCGGTCAAGTTAATGCAGCTTTTATTGTCACGAAAAATCTTCAGAATTTGCGTCACCGTAGCGGCCACGCCCTTTGGCGAAAAGTTACAATATTCGGTGTGGGGCATCATCAACATCTTAAGGCTTTTCTGACCAATTTTCAACTGGATCCCTTCAACGAGCTCAGCACAGTAGCTAAAAACGTAAAGTATGACATTTATTGTAACCACTAGGTGGCGCTATATGTATAACTGAATTTTGTCATATAGATGTTTTCAGGCCGTGACTATTACGTTGCCTGAGAAGTTTGAGATTTTTTGGAGCTTGTACATGGGAGTTATTCAGCATTGGCTCTTTCTGGACAAATGAAATTTTAAAGGCAATATTTGATGCCCCGCCCCCGTCATATAGTATTTCAAAAAGGCAAGATGTTTTGCCCAGTTGTTCTCTCAGGTCTTGAGATGATAAATACCAAGTTTGAAGTCAATGGGATGAAAAATGTTTGCAAAGGGGGAAAAAGCATGACCACAGTGAATGTGCCAAAATAGGCCAAAATTGGACATTAAAAAATTCATAGCTCACTTCCTGTACATTTTAGCTACATGGTCCCAATAGACGTTTTTGTGCGTCTCGGGGTGCTACACGTGCCTGCCAATTTTCGTTGCTCTAGCTAAAACGTGCCGGGCTTGGTTTTTATTTTTCTATGCTAGGGGGCGCTATAGAGTCGCGTTGTTATAACGACTTCATAATATCAAATTTTTCGCCGGACCTGAGGAGTGTGCAAAGTTCGGTGAGTTTTCGTGAATATTTAGGTACCCAAAATCGCGATTGTTTGCGGAGAATAAAGAAGAAGAAGAAGAAGAAGAATAATAACTAGAGCTGCGAGCAGCTATAAAGGGCCCTCGCAGCCCGGGCCACGTTGGGGTCCTTGCACGTTGGGGTACTTGCACGTTAGGGTACTGGCACGTTGGGGTACAGGCATATTGGAAGCAAAATTTCTTTGAAAATGGCATAATAAACGTTTACATGTAGAATATTTGTTTTGCCAGTGTCTGTCAAGCTCAACGGGTTTTGGTGATTGTTATGACCTGCAAAAATCAGCGTCCTTATTTATTTCTAGGCAATGAGTTGCCCTGATTGGTATTTTTTGTAAAAGTGTATATATACATCATCGCTCGTTGTACTCATTGCACAATGTTACTTTTACTGTCCAAAGGGGCAATCAAAAATGAATAAAACAAAATGGAAACGTACATACGTTTGGATCGGTGTGAAGCCAGTGAACAATTTGAGTGGTGGAAACTAAAAGAATATTCATAAATGACTTAGTTATAACACTTAGAATGAGTGTACATTTTTTGTACAAAATACCGTATGTGTTTTTTTGTTTTTTTTTATATATTATGCCTCAAGGGCTAGGTGGCGCTGTATTTATAACTGAATGTTGTCATAGAAATACCTTCAGGCCTTGATTATAAGCATACATGTCAAGTGTGGGATTTTTTTTGGAGCATGTACCGTGGAGTTATTATGCATATCCTTCATTCACGATATTGCTTTTAATGTCCACAGAGGCTATCAAAAATAAATAAAAATATATATATGTTTGGATAAGTCTGATGCCAGTGAACATTTTGAGTGGTGGAAACTAAAAGAATATTCATAAATGACTTAGTTATCACACTTAGAATGAGTTTACATTTTTTGTACAAAATACCGTATGTGGGGTATTTTTTTTTTATGCCTCAAGGGCTAGGTGACGCTGCATATATAACTGAATGTTGTCATTGAGATAGCTTCAGGCCTTGACGATAAACATACATGTCAAGTTTGGGATTTTTTGGAGCATGTACCGGGGAGTTATGAAGCATATCCTTTTTCAGTGCGAAACACAAATTTTGATGCCCCGCCTTCATCATATAGTATTTCAAAAAGTCAAGATTTTTCCCCCTGTCGTTGGCTCAGGTCTTGACATGGTCCAGGTCAAGTCTTAACTCAGTCAGATGAAACGTGTAGGAGAAGTGGGCAAAAGTCTGCCCCCTGTGAATGTGCAAAAATCGTAAAAAATGGGACATTCAAAAATTCGTAGGTCACTTCCTGTTCATTTTAGCATATGGGTCCAAGAGACTTTTTTGTAGGTCTTGGGCTCCCTCATACACCTAAAAATTTTCGTAGATCTTGCTTAAACGTACAACCGGGGCTGCTTCATTAAAGATTCCTAGGGGGCGCTATTGAGTCATTTTTGTAAAAATAGCACAATCAACAATAAAATATTGCTCATTTTACCAGGCCAGATGTGTGTGCCAAGTTTCATGAGTTTCTGTGCATGTTTAGACCCTCAAAACTGGCGTTGTTTTCTTGGCGAACAGCGCTTAGCCACACCCACAGCAATTCGCGAAAACTCACAAACTTCGAGTTGTGACATCATGAAGGCCGAAACCCTCATCTGAGCAAATATGAGGTAGGTCCAGTTAACGTGTTTGGAGAAAAACGTAGAAGAAAATTCGTAAGAAAAAAAATTGCCACTAGGTGGCGCTATCAGTTAGATGAAATATAAGTCAGTAGATGTCTTTAGGGCTGGACTCTCATCAAATGTGTGAAATTTTGAGAAGATAGGATCATCTCGGTCAAGTTAATGCAGCTTTTATTTTCACGAAAAATCTTCAGACTTTGCGTCACCGTAGCGGCCACGCCCTTTGGCGAAAAGTTACAATATTCGGTGTGGGGCATGATCAACATCTTAAGGCTTTTCTGACCAATTTTCAAATGGATCCCTTCAACAAGCTCAGCACAGTAGCTAAAAACGTAAAGTATGACATTTATTGTAACCACTAGGTGGCGCTATATGTATAACTGAATTTTATCATATAGATGTTTTCAGGCCGTGACTATTACGTTGCCTGAGAAGTTTGAGATTTTTTGGAGCTTGAACATGGGAGTTATTAAGCATTTGCTCTTTCTGGACAAATGAAATTTTAAAGGCAATATTTGATGCCCCGCCCCCGTCATATAGTATTTCAAAAAGGCAAGATGTTTTTCCCAGTTGTTCTCTCAGGTCTTGAGATGATAAATGCCAAGTTTGAAGTCAATTGGATGAAAAATGTTTGCAAAGGGGGAAAAAGCATGACCACAGTGAATGTGCCAAAATAGGCCAAAATTGGACATAAAAAAATTCATAGCTCACTTCCTGTACATTTTAGCTACATGGTCCCAATAGACTTTTTTGTGCGTCTCGGGGTGCTACACGTGCCTGCCAATTTTTGTTGCTCTTGCTCAAACGTGCCGGGCTTGGTTTTTATTTTTCTACGCTAGGGGGCGCTATCGAGTCGCATTGTTATGACGACTTAATAATATCAAATTTTTCGCCGGGCCTGAGGAGTGTGCAAAGTTCGGTGAGTTTTCGTGAATGTTTAGGTACCCAAAATCGCGATCGTTTGCGGAGAATAAAGAAGAATAAGAATAACTAGAGCTGCGAGCAGCTATAAAGGGCCCTCGCAGCCCGGGCCACGTTGGGGTACTTGCACGTTGGGGAACTTGCACATTGGGGTACTGGCACATTGGAAGCAGAATTTCTTTGAAAATGGCATGATAAACGTGGATTTTTTTTTTTTTTTTTTTGCCAGGTGTGATGAGTGTGTCAAGCTCAATGGGTTTTGGTGATTGTTAAGATCTGCAAAAATCAGCGTCTTATTTTTTATTTTTAGGCAATGAGTTGCCCTGATTGGTATTTTTTGTAAAAGTGTATATACACATCATCGCTCGTTGTACTCATTGCACAATGTTACTTTTATTGTCCAAAGGGGCAATCAAAAATGAATAAAACAAAATGGAAATGTACATACGTTTGGATCGGTGTGAAGCCAGTGAACAATTTGAGTGGTGGAAACTAAAAGAATATTCATAAATGACTGAGTTATCACACTTAGAATGAGTGTACATTTTTTGTACAAAATACCGTATGTGGGGTATTTTTTTTTTATTCCTCAAGGGCTAGGTGGCGCTGCATATATAACTGAATGTTGTCACAGAGATAACTTCAGGCCTTGACGATAAACATACATGTCAAGTTTGGGATTTTTTGGAGCATGTACCGGGGAGTTATCAAGCATATCCTTTTTCATTGCGAAACACAAAATTTGATGCCCCGCCCTCATAATATAGTATTTCGAAAAGACAAAATTTTTCCCCCCTGTCGTTGGCTCAGGTCTTGACATGGTCCAGGCCAAGTCTTAACTCAGTCGGATGAAACGTGTAGGAGAAGTGGGCTAAAGTCTGCCCCCTGTGAATGTGCAAAAATCGTCAAAAATGGGACATTCAAAAATTCGTAGCTCACTTCCTGTTCATTTTAGCATATGGGTCCAAGAGACTTTTTTGTAGGTCTTGGGCTCCCTCATACACCTAAAAATATTCGTCGTTCTTGCTTAAACGTACAACCGGGGCTGCTTCGTTAAAAACTTCTAGGGGGCGCTATTGAGTAATTTTTGTAAAAATAGCACAATCAACAATAAAATATTGCTCATTTTACCAGGCCAGATGTGTGTGCCAAGTTTCATGAGTTTCTGTGCATGTTTAGACCCTCAAAACTGGCGTTGTTTTCTTGGCGAACAGCGCTTAGCCACGCCCACAGCAATTCGCGAAAACTCACAAACTTCGTGTTGTGACATCATGAAGGCCGAAACCCTCATCTGAGCAAATAAGAGGTAGGTCCAGTTAACGTGTTTGGAGAAAAACGTAGAAGAAAATTCGTAATAAAAAAAATTGCCACTAGGTGGCGCTATCAGTTAGATGAAATATAAGTCAGTAGATGTCTTTAGGGCTGGACTCTCATCAAATGTGTGAAATTTTGAGAAGATAGGATCATCTCGGTCAAGTTAATGCAGCTTTTATTTTCACGAAAAATCTTCAGACTTTGCGTCACCGTAGCGGCCACGCCCTTTGGCGAAAAGTTACAATATTCGGTGTGGGGCATGATCAACATCTTAAGGCTTTTCTGACCAATTTTCAAATGGATCCCTTCAACGAGCTCAGCACAGTAGCTAAAAACGTAAAGTATGACATTTATTGTAACCACTAGGTGGCGCTATATGTATAACTGAATTTTATCATATAGATGTTTTCAGGCCGTGACTATTACGTTGCCTGAGAAGTTTGAGATTTTTTGGAGCTTGTACATGGGAGTTATTCAGCATTTGCTCTTTCTGGACAAATGAAATTTTAAAGGCAATATTTGATGCCCCGCCCCCGTCATATAGTATTTCAAAAAGGCAAGATGTTTTGCCCAGTTTTTCTCTCAGGTCTTGAGATGATAAATGCCAAGTTTGAAGTCAATTGGATGAAAATATTTTGCAAAGGGGGAAAAAGCATGACCACAGTGAATGTGCCAAAATAGGCCAAAATTGGACATAAAAAAATTCATAGCTCACTTCCTGTACATTTTAGCTACATGGTCCCAATAGACTTTTTTGTGCGTCTCGCGGTGCTACACGTGCCTGCCAATTTTTGTTGCTCTAGCTCAAACGTGCCGGGCTTGGTTTTTATTTTTCTACGCTAGGGGGCGCTATCGAGTCGCATTGTTATGACGACTTCATAATATCAAATTTTTCGCCGGGCCTGAGGAGTGTGCAAAGTTTGGTGAGTTTTCGTGAATGTTTAGGTACCCAAAATCGCGATCGTTTGCGGAGAATAAAGAAGAAGAATAATAATAATAATAATAATAATAATAATAATTTTTACAAAAACAATAGGGACCTCGCAGCGGTCGCTGCTCGGGCCCTAATAATAATAATAATAATAATAATAATAATAATAATAATAATAATAATAATTTTTACAAAAACAATAGGGACCTCGCAGCGGTCGCTGCTCGGGCCCTAATAATAATAATTTTTACAAAAACAATAGGGACCTCGCAGCAGTCGCTGCTCGGGCCCTAATAATAATAATAATAATAATTTTTACAAAAACAATAGGGACCTCGCAGCGGTCGCTGCTCGGGCCCTAATAATAATAATTTTTACAAAAACAATAGGGACCTCGCAGCGGTCGCTGCTCGGGCCCTAATAATAATAATTTTTACAAAAACAATAGGGACCTCGCAGCGGTCGCTGCTCGGGCCCTAATAACTAGAGCTGCGAGCAGCTATAAAGGGCCCTCGCAGCCCGGGCCACGTTGGAGTCCTTGCACGTTGGGGTACTTGCACGTTAGGGTACTGGCACATTGGGGTACTGGCATATTGGAAGCAAAATTTCTTTGAAAATGGCATAATAAACGTTTACATGTAGAATATTTTTTTGCCAGTGTGTGTATCAAGCTCAACGGGTTTTGGTGATTGTTAAGACCTGCAAAAATCAGCGTCCTTTTTTATTTTTAGGCAATGAGTTGCCCTGATTGGTATTTTTTTGTAAAAGTGTATATACACATCATCGCTCGTTGTACTCATTGCACAATGTTACTTTTATTGTCCAAAGGGGCAATCAAAAATGAATAAAACAAAATGGAAACGTACATACGTTTGGATCGGTGTGAAGCCAGTGAACAATTTGAGTGGTGGAAACTAAAAGAATATTCATAAATGACTTAGTTATCACACTTAGAATGAGTGTACATTTTTTGTACAAAATACCGTATGTGGGGTATTTATTTATTTTTTTATATAAGCCTCAAGGGCTAGGTGGCGCTGTATTTATAACTGAATGTTGTCATAGAGATACCTTCAGGCCTTGATTATAAGCATGCATGTCAAGTGTGGGATTTTTTTTGGAGCATGTACCGTGGAGTTATTAAGCATATCCTTCATTCACGATATTGCTTTTAATGTCCACAGAGGCTATCAAAAATAAATAAAAATATATATATGTTTGGATAAGTCTGATGCCAGTGAACATTTTGAGTGGTGGAAACTAAAAGAATAATCATAAATGACTTAGTTATCACACTTAGAATGAGTTTACATTTTTTGTACAAAATACCGTATGTGGGGTATTTTTTTTTTATGCCTCAAGGGCTAGGTGGCGCTGCATATATAACTGAATGTTGTCATAGAGATAGCTTCAGGCCTTGACGATAAACATACATGTCAAGTTTGGGATTTTTTGGAGCATGTACCGGGGAGTTATTATGCATATCCTTTTTCAGTGCGAAACACAAATTTTGATGCCCCGCCTTCATCATATAGTATTTCGAAAGGTCAAGATTTTTCCCCCTGTCGTTGGCTCAGGTCTTGACATGGTCCAGGTCAAGTCTTAACTCAGTCAGATGAAACGTGTAGGAGAAGTGGGCAAAAGTCTGCCCCCTGTGAATGTGCAAAAATCGTCAAAAATGGGACATTCAAAAATTCGTAGCTCACTTCCTGTTCATTTTAGCATATGGGTCCCAGAGACTTTTTTGTAGGTCTTGGGCTCCCTCATACACCTAAAAATATTCGTCGTTCTTGCTTAAACGTACAACCGGGGCTGCTTCGTTAAAAATTCTAGGGGGCGCTATTGAGTCATTTTTGTAAAAATAGCACAATCAACAATAAAATATTGCTCATTTTACCAGGCCAGATGTGTGTGCCAAGTTTCATGAGTTTCTGTGCATGTTTAGACCCTCAAAACTGGCGTTGTTTTCTTGGCGAACAGCGCTTAGCCACACCCACAGCAATTCGCGAAAACTCACAAACTTCCTGTTGTGACATCATGAAGGCCGAAACCCTCATCTGAGCAAATATGAGGTAGGTCCAGTTAACGTGTTTGGAGAAAAATGTAGAAGAAAATTCGTAAGAAAAAAAATTGCCACTAGGTGGCGCTATCAGTTAGATGAAATATATGTTTGTAGATGTCTTTAGGGCTGGACTCTCATCAAATGTGTGAAATTTTGAGAAGATAGGATCATCTCGGTCAAGTTAATGCAGCTTTTATTGTCACGAAAAATCTTCAGACTTTGCGTCACCGTAGCGGCCACGCCCTTTGGCGAAAAGTTACAATATTCGGTGTGGGGCATGATCAACATCTTAAGGCTTTTCTGACCAATTTTCAAATGGATCCCTTCAACAAGCTCAGCACAGTAGCTAAAAACGTAAAGTATGACATTTATTGTAACCACTAGGTGGCGCTATATGTATAACTGAATTTTATCATATAGATGTTTTCAGGCCGTGACTATTACGTTGCCTGAGAAGTTTGAGATTTTTTGGAGCTTGAACATGGGAGTTATTAAGCATTTGCTCTTTCTGGACAAATGAAATTTTAAAGGCAATATTTGATGCCCCGCCCCCGTCATATAGTATTTCAAAAAGGCAAGATGTTTTGCCCAGTTGTTCTCTCAGGTCTTGAGATGATAAATGCCAAGTTTGAAGTCAATTGGATGAAAAATGTTTGCAAAGGGGGAAAAAGCATGACCACAGTGAATGTGCCAAAATAGGCCAAAATTGGACATTAAAAAATTCATAGCTCACTTCCTGTACATTTTAGCTACATGGTCCAAATAGACTTTTTTGTGCGTCTCGGGGTGCTACACGTGCCTGCCAATTTTTGTTGCTCTAGCTCAAACGTGCCGGGCTTGGTTTTTATTTTTCCTACGCTAGGGGGCGCTATCGAGTCGCATTGTTATGACGACTTAATAATATCAAATTTTTCGCCGGGCCTGAGGAGTCTGCAAAGTTCGGTGAGTTTTCGTGAATGTTTAGGTACCCAAAATCGCGATCGTTTGAGGAGAAGAAGAAGAAGAAGAAGAAGAAGAAGAAGAAGAAGAAGAAGAAGAAGAAGAAGAAGAAGAAGAATTTTTACAAAAACAATAGGGACCTCGCAGCGGTCGCTGCTCGGGCCCTAATAATAATAATAATAATTTTTACAAAAACAATAGGGACCTCGCAGCGGTCGCTGCTCGGGCCCTAATAATTTTTACAAAAACAATAGGGATCTCGCAGCGGTCGCTGCTCGGGCCCTAATAATAATTTTTACAAAAACAATAGGGACCTCGCAGCGGTCGCTGCTCGGGCCCTAATCATTTTTACAAAAACAATAGGGACCTCGCAGCGGTCGCTGCTCGGGCCCTAATAACTAGAGCTGCGAGCAGCTATAAAGGGCCCTCGCAGCCCGGGCCACGTTGGGGTCCTTGCACGTTGGGGTACTTGCACGTTGGGGTACTGGCACATTGGGGTACTGGCATATTGGAAGCAAAATTTCTTTGAAAATGGCATAATAAACGTTTACATGTAGAATATTTTTTTGCCAGTGTGTGTGTCAAGCTCAACGGGTTTTGGTGATTGTTAAGACCTGCAAAAATCAGCGTCCTTTTTTATTTTTAGGCAATGAGTTGCCCTGATTGGTATTTTTTTTGAGTGGTGGAAAGTAAAAGAATATTCATAAATGACTTAGTTATCACACTTAGAATGAGTTTACATTTTTTGTAGAAATACCGCAAGTGGGGTATTTTTTTTTCATGCCTCAAGGGCTAGGTGGCGCTGCATATATAACTGAATGTTGTCATAGAGATAGCTTCAGGCCTTGACTATAAACATACATGTCAAGTTTGGGATTTTTTGGAGCATGTACCGGAGAGTTATTAAGCATATCATTTTTCATTGCGAAACACAAATTTTGATGCCCCCCCCCCTCATCATATAGTATTTTGAAAAGTCAAGATTTTTCTCCCTGTCGTTGGCTCAGGTCTTGACATGGTCCAGGTCAAGTCTGAAGTCAGTCAGATGAAACGTGTAGGAGAAGTGGGCAAAAGTATGCTCCCTGTAAATGTGCTAAAATCGTAAAAAATGGGACATTCAAAAATTCGTCGCTCGCTTCCTGTTCATTTTAGCATATAGGTCCAAGAGACTTTTTTGTAGGTCTTTGTTAAGGTTCCGGTGCGACCGGAGAGTGGATCCCAGAATCACAGAACACAGAGGAGTAAGCGAGAGGTTTTATTCACCAAAACACGTGAATATGAACATAAAGCGCTGGACACAGCCAGGAAAAAGGTTAACAAAAGGTGCTTGCAAATTGCAAGGAGGGAAATTAACACAACACAAAAAGACCCGAAGGCTACAAACCGCAAACACAAGAAAGCAACAACTTACTATAGCTATGAAACAGGCCACATAAAAGTGGGAACAAAAAGAGACGTAGCAAAACTTACGTAGATGAAAATCGAGAATCTTGGACTATAATAATTAGCGACGGCGAAAAACAGTAGAAACACTAGACGATGGCTGTGAGCAGACGGAGCAACGACCCGACAGTGGCTGCAAGGAGTCCCAGTCCTTATGAAGGCCTAATAGGTGATGCACTGCAGGTGTGGTGCAGGGGACACGCCCCTCTCATTAATCAGGCACTGTGAGACAAGGAAAACACACTGAGAGCCCAGCAACATGACAGTACCCCCCCCCCCCTCAACGGACGCCTCTTGGCGGACCACCTGGTTTTTCCGGATGTGCCGCTTGGAACACACGCAGGAGGGACGGATCCAGGATCCAGGAGCGGGGAATCCACTGCCGCTCCTCAGGACCGTAGCCTTCCCAGTCGACCAGGTACTGGAACCCCCTGCCCCGAGCTCTCGAGTCCAAAATCTCCTTCACCGTGTAGATCGGGTCACCATCCAGAGTACCTGGAGCGGGAGGTGGAGCCGCCGGGGGGTTCAAGGCACTGGAGGATACCGGTTTGAGCAGAGACACGTGAAAGACAGGATGTACCTTTAGGGTCGGTGGAAGTCGCAGCTTCACAGAGACTGGGTTCATGATGGCCTCCACCTCGAACGGACCCACGAACCTCGGTCCTAACTTCTTGGCCCCACCGGCCAGCCTGAGATCCCGTGACGACAGCCAGACCATGTCACCCGGCCTGTAGACAGGGGCCGGTCGACGGCGACGATCCGCCACCTGGCGGTTGCGCTGAGCAGTGCGAGAGAGAGCCGCACGGGCCTCCCGCCAGACCCGATGGGCTCGCTTCAGGTGCAGTTGAATTGAGGGGAGGACCACCTTCCCTTCTTGGGAAGGGAACAGCGGAGGTTGATAGCCATGGGCAACATAGAAGGGTGATTGACCAGTGGCAGAGGAAACCTGAGTGTTGTGGGCGTATTCAACCCAAGGCAAATGAATTGTCCAAGTAGTGGGATTATACTGGCATACGCACCGCAACATCGCTTCGAGGTCTTGGTTGGTTCTCTCAGTTTGTCCATTGGATTGCTGGTGGTATCCAGATGACAGGCTGTAGGTGGCCCCCAGGGACTTGCAGAACCTTTTCCAGACTTGAGAAACAAACTGTGGTCCACGATCTGACACAATATCCTGTGATATGTCATTCAGACGGAAAACGTGCTTCACCAGTAAACGCGAGGTCTCCAAAGCGGATGGCAGCCGGGATAATGCGACGAAATGAGCAGACTTAGAGAATCTGTCCACAATAGTCAGGACCACGGAAGATCCCCGGGAGACCGGGAGGCCAGTCACAAAATCCAGAGCAATGTGTGACCATGGTCGAGACGGCACTGGCAGGGGATGGAGCAAGCCCGACGGAGGCTGGTGAGAAGCCTTTCCACATGCGCAGGTGGCGCATGCCTTAACGTAGTCCAGAACATCCTGCCTGAGAGAGGGCCACCAGAATCTTTGGGAAATAACCTCCTGCGTACGAGTCGCTCCAGGATGACAGGCCACCCTCGACTCGTGCCCGCACTGCAGGACCTCTCGTCGTAGTACGTCAGGAACAAAGAGTAGACCTGCTGGGCATTCCGCAGGCACAGGTAAGTCTCGTAGAGCCTCCACCACCTTTTCCTCAATCCTCCAGCGCAGCGCCCCCACCACGCAGTGGACCGTAAGGATAGTCTCATCCTCAGTAGCCTCTCCACGGCTAGAGTCAAACATCCTAGAGAGGGCGTCTGGCTTCTTGTTTTTAGTGCCCTGTCTGTAAGTGATAACAAAGTCAAAGCGTGTGAAAAGAAGCGCCCACCTGGCCTGTCGGGGATTCATCCGCTTGGCAGTTCGCAGATATTCCAGGTTACGGTGGTCTGTGAACACTGTGAATGGTTCCTTAGCTCCTTCCAAAAGGTGACGCCATTCCTGAAGTGAAGTGACAATGGCCAGAAGTTCACGGTTTCCCACATCGTAGTTTGCTTCGGCAGGTGTCAAACGACTGGAGAAAAAGGCACAGGGGTGGAGCACCTGGTCGACCGGAGACCGCTGAGAGAGCACAGCCCCCACTCCTGAATCCGATGCGTCCACCTCAAGCACAAAAGGAAGAAGAGGGTCAGGGTGACGCAAAACAGGCGGGCAGGTAAATGCCCTCTTCAAATCATTAAAAGCCTCCTCTGCTGAGTCTAACCACTCAAAGCGAAGCTTAGGAGATGTTAACCTAGTAAGTGGTCTAACCTTCTGGCTATAATTGCGGATGAACCGACGGTAGAAGTTCGCGAACCCTAAGAACCTCTGCAACTGCTTCCTCGAAGTTGGCCTTGGCCACTCGAGCACAGTGCGAATCTTCCCAGCATCAGCTCGGATTTGGCCATCCTCCACCACAAACCCCAAAAATTGTACAGAGGATGAATGGAACTCACACTTTTCAGCTTTAACGTATAGACGGTTAGCTAGCAAGCGTTGGAGAACCAGTCTAACGTGTTGTTGGTGTTCCTTAAGATCGCGGGAGTAGATTAGGATATCATCCAAATAGACAAAACAAAATACATTAATCATATCGCGCAAGACATCGTTCACGAAACATTGAAAGACTGCTGGAGCATTAGTTAGCCCGAAAGGGATCACCAAATATTCGAAGTGACCCAGGGGAGTTTTAAAGGCAGTTTTCCACTCATCCCCCTCCCTGACGCGGATAAGGTAGTAGGCACTGCGCAAATCTAATTTTGAGAATATTTTGGCGGCTTGGAGGGAAGCGAAAGCTGAATCCAGCAACGGTAACGGGTACTTATTCTTTACAGTCATTTCGTTTAGGCCACGATAATCTACACAGGGGCGAAGTGATTTATCCTTCTTATCAACAAAGAAGAACCCAGCTCCCATAGGGGAGGTGGATGGCCGTATATGCCCTGCCGCTAGTACGCTTGAAATATACTCCCGGAGGGCTGCCAGCTCAGGTTGGGAAACATGGTACAGCCGGGAACTAGGAAGTGGCATATTAGGAATTAAATCAATAGCACAATCGTAGGGACGATGGGGCGGTAACGTCTGTGTCCTCTCTTCACTGAAGACTTTACTCAAATCATGGTATTCGGGTGGTATGTTGTCTAGACAAAGAGTTTCCTCTGAGGAAATAGCAGGCAGACAACGGCCCCCCTCAGCAGCCCGCAGGCAATGTGCGTGACAGTAAACACTCCAGTTTTCAAGTGAGGGTTTAGCCCAATTAATCTCGGTGTTATGTAACTTTAGCCAAGGCAAGCCCAACACCACTGGTGCCGATCGTGACGACATAATCAAAAAACTGAGAGACTCGACATGATACCTAAAAGATGTAAACACAAAGGCTCAGTGGTGTGAGTTACTACCCACCGCGATAGGAGAGACGAGGAACGGTGACACACAGGCTTCAACACCAGGGGTACGAGGGCGCCTGCTGCGGTTGAGCCAGCTCCGGGTCTTCGCCCTGCTCCTTCAGCATCTGCCAGCCCGCCTACAGCCCACGCCGAGGAAGCCATGCAATTAGGAGGAGGACGGCTCACTCCGGCGGAGCGCCAACGACGGACGACAAGCCGTCTCTGCTTCTACTGCGGGGTGTCGGGGCACCTCGTAGTGGCCTGCCCAGCTAGACCCGATGGCCCAACAGTACGAATCCCCGGACCTCCTCGCCCCCTAACTGTGAGTACCCGCCGGCCGTTTCGGCGGCGACGCTGTCTACCGTGTTGAAACCGTCGGAGGGGAAAAGACTGCAATTAAGAGGGGAGGTGTCTACTTATGGTGCCAGGGCTGAATCGTGGCCCTGGTGGACTCCGGGGACGATGACTGTTTTCTAGATGAATCTATTGTTAAGAAGCTGAGATGCCCAATGTTAAAGCTGGAGAAGCCCACTGAGGTTTTTGATCTGGACGGACGCCTGTTGGCCGTCGTAACACATATTACGGATATTTTGCAAATACGCTTGTCAGGTAACCACGTGGAGAACAGACAGTTTTTTGTTGCACATATGCATAAGGCTCCTGTAGTGTTGGGATTAACTTGGCTAGCTATGCATAACCCAGACATTGACTGGAATAAGGCCGAAATAACCAATTGGAGTTTGTTTTGCCACTCTAACTGCCTGAGATCTGCCACCACGACTCCCATCATTCCAGCTAGAACTGTAAAACCCCTGAACTTGGAGAACATCCAACCAGAATACCATGACTTGCGACTGGTCTTCAGTAAAGAGAGGGCACTGTCTCTTCCCCCTCATCGGCCATACGACTGTGCCATCGATCTCGTTCCCAACGCTCCCCTGCCAAACGCAACACTATATCAGATCTCAAAGTCTGAACAGGAAGCACTTCACGAATACATCTCTATCTCTCTGGCATCAGGACTTATTCTCCCATCATCTTCACCTGGGTTTTTCTTCACGGACAAGAAAGACAAAACGCTAAGACCTTGTATTGATTACCGGGGTCTCAATGACATTACAGTAAAGAATAAATACCCATTGCCGCTGCTAGACTCTCTGGCGTCACCCCTCCAGGGGGCACTCCTGGAATGCCTAGATGGAGCAACAGCACCGTCAAGTGGTGAAACTTGGAACTACCCTTAGTGACAATTCATACAAGTAACTGCATTTTACACATTTATACCATGATAATTCTGGACAGATAACTGAACTACGAATGATTCATGTTATGTCTTTGTGTGTATGAACGTCCTATGTCATTTGTACTCCATAAGGAATGAAAGGTAATCAATATCTTTCAGTTCAGTCAGATTAGGCTCAAGAACGACCTCACAAATTAGTTTATGATGCATTAATTATGATGTGTGCTAAACGGGTTGTGTGGGAAAACTGATTTGCCAGACTGACCAAATTTAATGCCAAATTATTAATCCCTTTAATAACTTGGGGTTTTTTTTAAGTCTGCGTGAGCGAACAGAAGGGTTTGCCACTAGCTCCTGGAGCCCCGCCCATAGACTTTAAAAAGACGAGAGGATCTCTCCTCTTGCTCTTCTTCCGATGCTCTTCTTCCGATCTCTCTCCCCCCCGATGCCTCTTCACCTGCAAGTAGCCCAGCTTGCCCACTGACTTTGTCCCAAGAAACTGGTCCAGCACGTGGCCCCCTTTTGTTCCTGGCAGAAACCATTGCCACGAGAGCCGACGCTCGCTCCACGCCACGCCAAAGCAGGTGCAAACTGCAACGCTGACCCCAAAGAGACTCTTTTACTCAATTTTTCTTTGTTTTCCCTTTTTTTTTCTTCTTCACCATCAGTGACTGTCCGCCAGCAGCGAGCTCCGCGGCCCCGGGGTACACTTGCAACGTACCGCCGGACTCAAGGTTGTGCACCTAAGCCGCACCGCATCTCACCTACTATTCGGTGGCGTCCCGCTGCTGTGCAAGCACACCTCCAACTGCGGGTCTTCCCCATACGCAGGCACGCCGCGAACCGAGCTCCAACACCTGGAGTCGGACAGCTGTCCGGCAGAACCAAACTCGCCGGGGAAACATCCCGCCGACCAATCAAGGGACGCAACTACGTCAGCCCCCGAGCGGCTCCCTTGCTCACCTGTGGAATAGCCCCTTTTGATTTTTCTTGCCTTTTTGAACGAACATTGACTGTTTTTCCCCCTTTTCCAAAGACCTCCGGTTTCTGCTCGTTCTACGCAGTATCCAACTCGTAAGTGCACATTTGATTTTCCCCAATTCGGCATACCGCTGTGTGCAACTTACATTTGAAACATATCACGGACCTGGCAAGTTAAATTTCTCTTTTTCCTGTTTCCTTATTCGTTCGCATTCTTTCCCTATTTTGATTAGCTCTATTTTGGTCTCTTTTCTTCTGACGGTAGGATAGTTAGTTAGGCAGTGTTTTGATTCTGTAGTGTAGCAATCATGAATAAATGCATGTTTTATTAACTCTATTCTGCCTAAGTCATCTGTGTTTCCGAGTGGATTATTATTCTTTTGTTAGTACAACGAACCAATGAATATCGAGTGTGGCGACTTTAGATTATAAATGACTGATGAAGAAAGGATTTTGGTCGTTGTTTGCTCCTGTTAACCCAAAGCAAAGCCAACGTAGTGCAACCAGAGGTTATCGAGGTAAATACAATTTACCTCCGTAACGTCCAGATTATTAATTCGTCTAAAAGACGACCCAATTATCGCTACACACCCGAGGATGCGAAACGCCAAACCCGACGCCTTGTCCCGGATGTTTGGTCCACCTGAGGACCACGCCACCCCAGAGACTATTGTTCCGGCAACTTGGGTGGTGGGGGCTCTCCAATGGGAGATTGAAAAGAGGGTGGCAGATGCCACCAGGGACACTCATATCCCTGACGGATGCCCAGCAGACAAACTGTTCGTTCTGGTCCACCTGCGCCCGGAGGTATTGGATTGGGAACACTCCTCCAAGTTGGCTTGCCATCCAGGAATGGGCCAGACTCATTTCCTCGTAGCCCAGAGGTTTTGGTGGCAAGGGCTTCGGAAGGACATTGGTGAGTTCGTCTCTGCATGCTCTGTCTGCGCTCGGAACAAGCCATCTCACCAACCCCTTTCTATGCTGCTCCGCCCCTTACCGATTCGGGCTCGCCCGTGGTCTCATGTCGCGCTGGACTTTGTTACAGGCCTCCCACAGTCACGTGGGAAGACAGTCATCCTGAATGTGGTCGTACGTTTCTCAAAGATGGCCCATTTTGTTGCGCTGCCAAAGCTGCCCTCAGCCCTGGAGATGGCGAAGATCCTCATCAGGGAGGTGTTTCAGCATCACGGCATCCCGGTGGATGCCGATTTTGTGCCGCTGTTAAGTTTGTTTTCTGCTTGTAGTTTCCATGGTGACGCATGGGAAGCACAAAATTGGGACGCAGCCCAATGAACCGGAACCGGAATCAAAGTTCATGTGCAAAAACAGTCCCGCCTCTTCCGTGGCAGATAAACTATTGAAAACCATTGTGGGTGTGTGTGGGTGTGCGTATATGTGCAGGTGTTTCTCCATCCATCCATCCATTTTCTTGACCGCTTATTCCACACAAGGGTCGCGGGGGCTGCTGGCGCCTATCTCAGCTGGCTCTGGGCAGTAGGCGGGGGACACCCTGGACTGGTTGCCAACCAATCGCAGGGCAGCAGGTGTTTCTCATCAAGTGGAAAGAAAGCTCAATGAACGAATTCCACTGCAAACGTCTCATTTCAGGATCCATATTCAAGGAAAGCCTGTTGCTCTTTAGGGGTTTTGACAGAAGAGTAGAATTAATCTCGTTTGTCAATATTAATTGTACCATAATTTCCGGACTATAGATAGTAGTCACTGATGTCACGGGATGACGTAATCTTGCTTAGTTTCCGTCATTGATATTGTCATCCTCGGCCTCCTCTGACGTTACTGCAATGAAGACATATGCGGAAGGTTTAGATAAACAGTCATTGGAGCGGTACAAGTTGAAACTTCGTCTGATTAATTTCCACTTTCGTTCGGGATAGAGGAGGATGGAGAAGGCAGCTCGTGTTCGCGATCTTCAGCAATGCACAGACCTACGAGAAGGCAGAGACACAGAAGTCCCATGGCTGCACAATATAAGTTTATAGTGTACCTGGCTACATTTATATACTCGGTCAATGCTATTGAAAAATCAGCATTCACTCTGGTGCTTTCTGCTATGTATAGTGCTATCCAGTTTGCCGACTGATTATGCAAATGTGTTGTGGAATTGTTAGCTAAATGAATACTTTGATAAACAAAGTACACTGTCAAAGTTCTTCATGTGTGATGATTTAAAAAAATAAAATAAAATAAAAAAAATAAAAAATAAAAACATTAAAGCGATTAACCTAGCGCCAGAATTTGAATTGTTGTGCGTGAGAGTGTGTTTTCTCATGTAAACGGTACCTTTTCAATTGGGCTAATGGCACGGTCAGATTCGTATTCCGGTTGACAATGCATAGGCAATATAGGGTCCAAAATCAATAAAACGCTTCTTGATCGGGAGACTGACCACATTACGAGACTCGTAAAGCTCTCGAAGTGGCCAGTTATCTTACTTCCGTGTTCCGTTGAGCCTCACGTTATGCCTGGTTTGATTGAGAGTCGAAGCAGCGAGACAGCGCTATGATTCTATTTTAGTTGTTACATGCATTGTTACAAGGTTGGCGTACTTCTCATTTGTCAGGCCCATCTTAGCAGTTTATTTCTTTACTTTTTTCACAAGTTTCATTAACCTTCATGGCTTGATTCCAGTCAAGTGTACATTGGGAGTTGTTAAAGCCGTTGGTGTGCTTTAAGCCATGTATAGACTGGATACGTTTTTGGTACAGGTTTGATGATCAATTATACTATCTGCTTTTTAGCTCTGCAAGAAGTCATCACAGTGTAATATTTTCTTGAACAACGTGGTGTCCCAAACGAAGTCATAACCCGTCTGGAGGAAGATAAGGTATCTTGAAACTACATCCTTAATACTGGAGTATCACTAAATGTACACATAATTTGGGCAAATTACTCACTTAAATTGTGGAGAACCTGCAGTGGTGTGCCCAATAATTTAGTCCAACTTGTTAAATTCCAGTGTGTCTCATGCAAGTAAACCTCAAAATCCTTAAATAGATATTAAGTCCTTTCCTTTGGGGAAACTGCACATGTTGGCACAAATTTAAACATTGTTAAATGACTTTTTGGAACATTGTTGCTAGGACCTGCATATCTATAGGATGCGTCATGAAAACGATGACAACCATTAATGTACATTTTAGGAGCATATTGGCAGTGTTGCATAGCTTCACCTAAGTTCAAGCATATGTCATGTCAAATTATATCACTTGAGGGTGTGGATCAACCTGTAGGTAGGCAGCCAGCTACACAGCTGTTTTTTTAGGCCTATTTATGTACTGTATGCATTTATTTTACAATATTTATTAGTTATAGTTGCACATTTTACATTGGGGTCAAATCACAAATCCAATCACAAACACAAGCAATTAAGGTGACCAAAAGGTGTGATGTTTGTCACTCAGATTCCAACCAGCGTGAATAATCGTAGACGTCATCATTGGATGGGATTTAAGCATTCAATCCATGAGCCGAGCTGGGATAACTTCAAGATTTTCTATAAACATGGTAACCCCCAAATTTTTGGTGACGTGACAGGCTTGCGTTTTGTTGACGTCGTCACTTGTCACAACATTTGTTTGTGTCAATTGGAGTCGGACATTGTGTCGAACCAGCATGAACAGTTTTTGTCACCCAGAATCCATCACTGTGAACAGTAGGGATGTAATGATATTCAAATGGCACCATATACGTAAATATCACAATATTGCTCCAGGTGGCAGAGTGTTTACCGTCACTTGCCTTCGGTGCAGGTTGGCGTGAGTTCGCATCCCCGCCTGGGAGACCATGTATGTGTGTGAGTGCACAAAAAAAACAATAAGAATAAATAAAAAATATACCACAATATTAACCTTTCAATATGATAATTGTCATGATATTGTGGGGAAGGAGGTGATGTAAAAAAAATTGCTCATGATACGGTATAAAAACTTGCGATATTGTCCATCCATCCATCCATTTTCTTGGCCGCTTATTCCTCACAAGGGTCGCGGGGGGTGCTAGCGCCTATCTCAGCTGGCTCTGGGCAGTAGGTGGGGGACACCCTGGACTGGTTGCCAGCCAATCGCAGGGCACACAGAGACGAACAACCATCCACACTCACAAGCATATCTAGGGACAATTCGGTGCGCCCAATTAACCTGCCACGCATGTCTTTGGAATGTGGGAGGAGACCGGAGTACCCGGAAAAGACCCACGCAGGCACGGAGAGAACATGCAAACTCCACCCAGGAAGGCCGGAGCCTGGACTCGAATTGCGATATTGTAATGAAAAAAAAAAAACATAATGGGGGTGGGGGAACACAATATTTTGTTTCGGTACATAATAGTAGTGACAAATAAACTTGGCCATGGTATGTCGCATGTCATTGTCATGCTGGCTTTGCAACACAAAGTGTCATGGTCTATTTAGTTCACAATGCAGTATTCTACTGAAGCCAGCAAAAAGTAATGTCGTTTTGTTTTGTTTTTTTAATGGAGACACTGAAAAAGTTGCTTGTAAGACTGATTTATGGGAGTGATAACCGCCCGCTGTAGCCAAAACTAACCACCAGATGGTGCAAGAACTGCACAAATACAACTTTTGTTTTTTTGTCCTTTCATACTTGCAGCTTTTAAAGTTTTTTGTTTTTTTTAACAGTCGCACTAAAATGAAAGTTTTCACAAAATGACCGATGTTTACACTCAAGGAGCAAGCACATTTTCATACCATAGACAGTGATAAGGAGATGGACGGATGGATGGGTAAGCAGTTGGAAAAAAAACAATATCGTGACATGATGACGATGATATAGTGTCACTTTTAATATCGTGATATTGCTGTTATCATTACATCCCTATAGTCTACAGGCGCCTGTATCAATCCTGAATACATCTCTAATCCAATCATCTTTTGTTTAGTTTTTGGGTATTTGTTATCTTTTGTCCGATTTGTCTCCCTTAGTCTCGTTATTGTCAACCTTGTCCACCTGCGTGTGTCTTCCCTTCCATGTGTGTTTGCAATTAGTGCCCTCTGCCTGCTGTGTTCCCCAGGTGTGCCGTGTTAGCGTCAAGTTAGTGTAGTGTATTTAGTCTGTGTTGTACGGTGTGGGAGCATTGTCCCGATTAGGTTGTTTTGTGGTTAGTTTTTTTGTTTTTTGTTTTTTTGTGTCATGTTCTGCCTCATCATAGTCTCAGTCCAGTTTCCCCACGGTATCTCTGCATTTGGGTCCATCCACCACCTCCAATCATGACACTCTAGGAAGAAAGGGAAAGCAAGTCATCGTAAGGTTGAAATTGGATGGTTGCATAAGGAAAAAGGAATATTGAAGCAGATGAAAACAAAACAAGGAGGTGGCATAAGAATAGTAGATGTTGATGTTGAATGTCGGGTAGATACTTTTCTTGAAAAAGGAAAACAATTGTTTTTCCCAGAGGAACTTTCAACCAAAGGCCACGAACAACAGTTCGATTTTGAAGTTTGGGATTACAAACGCAATCCAATCCATGACAATGTTACATTGGACTCATGTATGACACACTCTGCATGGCCAGGTTACGATTTTATATCATCACTTTCCCTAAAGAGCAGTTAGAAAATGATAATGCTGCAAAACCAAAAAACAGTGAAGATGTAATAGAGATAAAAGATGATGATGATTCTCATGGAGATCTACAGATGGATGCTACAATGCAAGTAATAGAAGATAAGTCATTTTGCTGGGCCCCACAAGTTTAGACCTCTTTTTGAGGTTCAAGCCTTGGTTTTACAGCTTAGGTTTCAATTGGGTTATGGTTGAGGTGAGGGCAAGGAATGGGGGGTAGGCAATCATTTTTGATGGTTGGGGTTAGTAAAGGGGCTAGGAAATGCATTATGTCAATGAGAGGGCCCCACAAAGATAACACCGTGAGGACACGTGCGTGCGTGTGCGTGCGTGACGTGCGCATACACATGCAGTCCCCCATGCATACACGCAGGCAAAACACAGCAAAGCAAGTGCATTTTCTCTTTATTCTTTTTCTGGTTTGATGCTGGAGTAGAGACACACACCCACACACACACACACACACATCCTTGTACATATATCTTTGTGAGGACAGCCATTGACATAATGCATTTCCTAGATGAGGGGTGTCCAAACAAAAGTGAAAAAAAAAAAAAAAAAGAGTCACACACAAAAAACATCTAAGGGTGCAAGTTTTTTCAAATCAGTTTCATGTTGTTTTTGTTAGTGGGGTTTTTTTCTTTTGAAAAACTCCTTTGTCAACAGCTTTCTACAAGGAAAATAGTTTAAGATTTTGTAAGATGATAGGGTGGTCGGGAATAATTAGCCTCATCACTGAAAAACAGCCGAATCTCATCTAGATTCAAAACCAAAACAATAGCAAGCTGTTATAAGATGAGCCTTTTTCCAAGCAGTTACTTGGGAATAATTCAAGTGAGAGTTTCACAATTTAGACCTTTTTCCTACAGTACATACAAGCAAATTTATTCGTAGCAGATGTCACTTAGTTGATGCTGCGGGCCTTTTAAAAATGGATGGCGGGTCGCAAATGGCCCCCGGGCCATAGTTTGGACACCACTGTCTTAGACCCTTACCCTAACCCCAACCATCAAAAATGATTGCCTAACCCTAACCCTTCCCCTAACGCCAACCATAACCCAATTCAAACCTAAACTCTAAAACCAAGTCTTGGCCTTCAAAAAGATGTCTTGCACAGTGAGGATCGGCCAAAATGTCCTCACTTCACAAAAATGTCCTCGTTCTGTTGGATAAAGACGTATTTTGGTCCTCACTATGTATTATGTACAAGAACACCCCCACACACTCGCACACACAATGGGGCTAATAGGTCCCGCTCAGAGGCTGTGCTGCCCTAATGAACAACAAAGTGCTGAGTATCTGTCCTCCATTCACGCTCAGGGTCTTGTGAGGTTTGGTCGCTTGAAGGATTCAAAACATTTCTAGTTGCCTGGAAGTGCAGTTGTGTCATGGTGATGTTTCGACACCACTGTACGGATTACGAAACAGGCCTTTTGCGACGTTTTTCAATGCACTTATACGCTCCTAGCTCATACAGGGTCAGTGTTCAGCAAGAATGGGGCGAAATTAGTGTATAGTTCAGTTTGCATAATACACAAGCCACCTGCAATGGAAATTGTATGCAAAGTGAGGAGATGCATTCTGACCACATCTCAATCTTTTTCCATCCCATGTAGACATATAGCTGGTAAGAATATGACTCGGACACTTTAGGTAACACACTATTGACTGTTTCATGCTTTTTATCTGAGTTTGATGTACAGAATAAAACGTTTCAGTGAGTGCTAGTCCAAGACTGGTGATTCCATACTTTTCGCTAGGGGTTGTACGTGTGGGAGGAAGGCTGCAAAAGTCGAGCATGAGTTTCAGTGAGCGACATCCACACATCTTGCCTACAAGCCATAAACTTTCAGAAATGCTAATTAACCACAGTCACATTCAAGTTATGCCCGTGGGAATATGAGATACCCTAGTGCAGTTCAGAGAGTTAAGTATTGGATACCAAGAGCACAACAGATGGCGAAAAGACTCATCAAATCCCGTGTGACATGCAAGAGATTCAACGCCGTGGCTGCACCTGTTCAGAAAACAGGTGAGCTGTGATTGGTTATCTGAGCCCTTGTGATGTCATTTTCAGTCGACAGCAAGTTGCGAAATGTTTTTTTAAAGGTATTAATTGTACATGAAAAATAATGAACGTATCAAATGAATTATAGACAAAACATTAACTTTTTATTGCTATAATAGGCTAAATAAGTGAAGTATCCCTTTAAGGAGCTGTTCGAGTGATGGACTTGTGAGATCCTGTGCAGTGCGGACATCGAACAAAATGACTTTAAGAAGAGTATTTCAACAAAATAGAATAGCAGTTATTGAAGTTAGTATATATTAAGATCTTGTTAAAAAGAGAATAAAAATATTGATTCTTATGTTAAATGGATGTGCATTGAAATTATCTGCCACTAGGTGGTAGCGTTTTGTAACTGGACATTGCTGTGCATTTGGTTTGGTTTATTTGTTCATTTTTCCTTTCGGATAACATTGTTTTTTTTGTTTGTTTTTTGTTTGTTTTTTTAAGAGCTCAGAATTGTTCATTCGGTAGTCTTACCGATTCAACGTCTTGTCATCATTTCTCTTTTTTTTTTTTTTTTTGTTTTGTTTTGTTTTTGTTTTTGTTTTTTTTGTGTATGTGTGCGTGCGTTTGCGTGCGTGCGTGCGTGCGTTTGCGTGTGTGCGTTTGCGTGTGTGCGTTTGCGTGCGTTTGCGTGCGTGCGCGTGCGTGCGTGTGCGTGCGTGCAAATACGTATAAATTTATACTCATTCATTCACCTAAAACCTTATAAATATCCCATTACCCTTCGCCTTAACCAGGTACTTCAGAATCTTGCCAGAGTCGTGAGGTTTAAATGGTCAGGAGACCAGAGAAAAGGTCAGAAAAAAAAAGAAATAAAGAGAAAAGAAAGGTAAATCAAAGTGAAATCCAGCACCGACCAAACACTTCCTGCCTTCCCCATGATTACAAAATCAAAGTCTTACGCCAACCCCGGAAGCCTCTAAATTCCAGCAAATTTAGCGAGATCTCAAGAGACCAGAGGAAAAACTAAAGAGAGGAAGGAGGGAAGGATCGATAAGGCAGAGTGAGATCCATAGAAGCCAGTACATCCAATCCATCAAAGTGAAGTCCAGCACCAACAAGACCCCTCCTGCGTGGTTACAAAACCAGTCTTATGCCAACCCCAGAAACCTCATACTTCTAATAAATTAAGATCTCAAGTGACCAGAGGAAAAACTAAAGAGAGGAAGGAGGGAAGGATAGATAAAGCAAAGTGAGAACCACAGACACCAGCGCCAACTGATTCAAGGGGCTGTGGGAGGGAGAGGGTACTTCTGTTGAGTTTCAGTAGATGCTGGTGCGACGGATCTGGCATGCATAAGGACCACCACCAAAGAAAGAAGCCGTCAACCGCGGTCCAGCAAAGCGAGCACCCCCCCCCCCCCCCCCCGGAATCCCCAGGCCGCGGCAGCACCAAGGCCACCCCCAAGCCACCCGAGCGGACACCGGTCGGCGAGCCGACCCAGACACCCGGAACACCCCCGCCCCAGCCCCGGCCCACACCCCCGAGCCCAAGGCCGCAGAACGAGGCCCAGCGGGCCCCCACAGCGCCCCACCGGTCCCCAGCCCCCATCCCCCCACGACCCCCCCGCACCCCACCCAAACCCGCCATCCACCACGACCCAGGCCCCACCACCCCCGACCCCCAAACACACCCCGACCCCCAGCACCCAACCCCCCACCCACCCATACCTCCACCCCCCCCCCCAAACAAGCCGCCCCCCCCCCGACGGCCGCCACCCCCCCCGCGAACCCGGCCCCCCGCGAGAACCCCCCACCCCCCCCGGAAACCGGCACCGGGCAGCAGCGCAGAGAGGGAAGATGTGCCCACCCCACCTCCAGCCGCGCGAGATTTGCACAGCGGCGGGAGGGGGGAAGCAGAGGAGGAAGCACCAGGGGAGAAGGCGGAACACCAGAACACCGAGCCCGGTGGGGAGAGGCCCCGGTCGTCACGCCTTTCGGATAACATTGTGACAAATTGAACATTTCATCATACAATTACAGCATATAAAATATCCGAGAAGAAAAAGGGCTGATGGGAAGAAGCCAACGCTTATTAATACTATAGTAAGACGCAAAAAAAAAAAAAAAAAAAAAAATCAAACAAATTATTATTTAAATCTCTTCCAGCAGCTTCTGGTTAGATTCCTTCATCTGCTGACTTCGATCCAGTATGGTCTTATCCATTTTTTTGCATAAAAGTCTTTAGTTCTTCAATGTCGTCTGTTCTTTTCCCACTGGGCATGTTGTAAAAAACAATGGACTTGTTTTTACAACTGAGCCTCAGGGAGTGTATTCGCAGAGCGATAATTTGCATCCTTACTCTATCAGAGTCAGGAAGCGAATGATTTTGGAGACTGACATGAAGGAGAGGGCACGCTTGTTGCATGTAAATGGGAGAGCGAAGAAGAATAGAAAGACGTTAATAACTCAGTTGTATTTTTCTGTGCAAGTTCTAGTAAAACCTAAGAAAGACAACTTGAGACCCCCGTCCATTTTGTATAACAGAAACGTACAATTAGCCCCCACAGGGGCTATTTGACAAAATTAATACTAATCCGAGTAAATACCTACTTGACGAAGTATTCACTCGAAACAAATATGAATTAAGAAGCACTCTCTCACCCCTGAGGCCATTAAATAATAACCAGAAAATTTGTTCCTTCTGGCAGTTACTACAACTCACACAATATTCCTTTACTACAGTATTATTGAACCATAAAACCCATTCATTGCTTTCTGAAAATTTCAACAATCTACTCCCCGGAAAAAAAGAGTAGCCCAAAAAATTATCGGTTAAAACAACCAGAAAAGACAGTTACAGTTAAAAATCGATTTATTGAGCAGCCCCAGTTTGTAATAAGTTGGAACATTACAAATACAAAAACGTTGCCTTTTTCCAAAATAAAACCAGGTGTTGCAAATGTGCAAAAATTAATTAAATTTAGATCATTTTAAATTAAACAAGATATTCAAATGATTAATGGGGTATCAAAATAATTGTAGATTCATTTGACAATTGAGAAATTGTTATATATATATATATATATATATATATATATATATATATATATTAGGGATGTGAATTGCCTAGTACCTGACGATTCGATTCATATCACGATTCACAGGTCACGATTCGATTCGATACCGATTAATCCCGATATGAATTTATAAGTCGATTGTTGCGATTTTTTTCATTCAAATTTAGAAAATACTAATCAGTAAGCTTGTAGAGTGTAAGATTTATATGAAAATGTATTATTTATTTATCTGAAATTTCAGTCTTATAGAGGTTGTAATCTGTTTCATGTTTGAACAGCATTAAAATAAAATATTAGGGCTTAATGTTCCGTTCATATAACATTCTTCCATGCTCAAGGTGTGAATCCTAACCCGAAGTCAGACGTTTTGTTGAATATTTTTCCATTAAAAATGGAAGTTTAAAAATCGATTCACACACACACACACAAAAAAAGGCAATGATAAGACGTTGAATCTGTAAGACTACCGAATGAACAATTCTGAGCTCTTCAAAAAAAAAAAAAAAAAAAAAAAAAAAAGATTTTTTTTTATTGAATCGATTCGAGAATCGCGAGATGTAGTATCGCGATATATCGCCGAATCGATTTTTTTACACCCCTAATATATATATATATATATATATATATATATATATATATATATATATATATACATACATATGGGGCATATGCCACGGAGGAGGCAAGACTTCCGGGTTTTTGCACATCAGCTTTGATTCCGGTTCCGGTTTACGACGTGTGGCCCGTGTCCCAATTCACGATACCATCGACGGGTGCGAGTAGTAGTGTGTCTGTCTCAGTTGTCTGAAGCACTTCAGAGAGCTGAGACGCCCTGCGCGCTCCCATCCATCAGGCGAGCAAACCCAGGAGCCCGGAGCATGACATGGCCCATGATTGGGGCATGGGCCGTGTCGGGATGGGTGGTGTTTTGTTTTTTTGTTTTTTTGTGGCAATGACAGACCACCAAAATCACTAATTTCATCCATTAGCCTCTGCAGTCAAAACGCCTATGTTGGCAAGTTGAAAATGATTCTATTCCAATTTTTGTCAATCAGATTTTTCAAAATAGTTCTCATTTGAAAGCTGGAGATGTGTACAGTGTTAAACAGGTGAGAAAGTCAACGCCATTTTGTTTGTGTGGCAATGACAGGTCACCAAAATGACCAATTTAATCTATTAGCCTTTTGACAATCGGATTTTGCAAAATAGGTCTCAATAGGAGGATCCTGTGTGACGTATTGCTTATGTTTCACGCGTTGCATCATGGGAAATGGGTGGCAAGAAACGTGTTTTGCATGGAGTTCGATGGTTTCGCACATTTGGAGGAGGATTAAGATAAGCAGATGGTTAATTCTTGTGCCATCAATTGTACACTCTTACCCCGGGTTTACACCGGTTGCGTGTGCGGTGCGGCTGCGGTGCGGTGCGTCTTGACTGCGTGCTCCGGACGCGTCAATTTTTTGTCCAATCCACACCGGCTCCGCACAGCTGCGGTCCGGCAGCTCCGTCGCCGACCACTTCCCGCCGTAGCTCGCGGGACCGCACGCGATCATGTGACATTAAAAGCAAGGACAAACACACAGAAAGTCTGTGCTCAACAGAGAAGCAGAAAGAGAGGTGGACTTTTATTTTGTGGCTTTCTACCTCCAATATAAACCTCTCCTCGTCCATGTTCGCTAGTGTCTAAACCGTGAATGAGCACCTCGCACGTTAACTCCAGGCCCGTCTACGCCCACATCACGTTTTGCTAGCATGCTTGCGAAATAGGAGGTGGCGAGTGTTATATCTTGAAAGGTAACCGGAAATTTATTTTGAAATTGCGTCGGTCTTCCTGTCCCGCTCGATGTGTTTTGTGCTAGCTTGCCATTTGCCGGAGGCCTACCGCTGCGGCGTCCGGCAAAAATAGAAAATAGGCTATCCTTGCGGAAGGGCTGCGGCACGCCGCAGCTGAGACGCAGTCGACACGCAACGCACCCGCAAGCAGTGTAAACTGCACCATTCGAATGAATGGAATCTAATTGCTTGCGTCGCCGGAACGCACCGCAACCGCACCACAACCGGTGTAAACCCAGGGTTAGAAGTAAAAGTGCTTGTTAAAACCTTTTTAGGTTCCCCAGCTCGTCCTCATAGGAGAACCCTTTTTGGGTTCCTGTTATAACCATTTATGAAGGTTCCACCTGGAACCCTACAAAAGGGTTCTACCGAGAACATAATGGGTTATACCCAGAACCTTCTGTGAAAGGTTCCACCCAGGACCCTGTATGAGAGGTTCAACAAAGAACCCTTTAAGGGTTTCATCTAGATCTCACATAGAGTTCCACTTAGAACCCTCAAGGGTTTCATTGAAAACCTGAACAGCGGGTTCCACTGATAACCATTTTTTATTTGAATGGTTTCATCTAGAACCTTCACAGAACGTTCCACTAAGAACTCTTTCATATTGACTTAGACTTAGCTCTTTGACCGCCAAAAACGTTTATTAACGATTACTAAAATCACAATGTATGCCGCCATAAACATTAAATGACTTCAACTATTTTTTTTTTTTTTTTTGTTTAAATCAATGGGCAGTGCCATGTCTAAATGCACCGCTGCCTGGTCAATGGGTTGTGGAATCAAAAACACTAACTATGGCCAGCAGATGGCAGCATTCGATTTTCAATGGTCTGTCGGTGTAAGAAATTACAATGAAACATGACAAAATTTGAGGAAATGGAACATTTTCAAGGATGATGTAAATGGTCAAAGCCTTTGTCATATTAAAGTAATTTTTGTGGCAGTCAAAGAGTTAATAATAATAATAAAATGAAAAATAAGAATATCAATCAATAAATAAGGTTGCAAGGTTCATTTAGGACCTTCATAGAACGTTGCACTGAGAACCCCTTTATATTACAAGGGTTTCATCTTCATCATTTATGGCAAGTTCCTCAAAGACTTATTTTATATTATAACGGTTTCATCTAGAACAAAGTAAATTATACTGCGAACCCTTTTATGTTTCAAGGGTTTTGGCAACCAGTCCAGGGTGTCCCCTGCCTACTGCCCAGAGCCAGCTGAGATAGGCGCCAGCAACCCCCGCGACCTGGTTAGCACGTCCGCTTCCCAGTTCTGAGGTCTCCGGTTCGAGTCCAGGCTCGGACCTTCCTGGGTGGAGTTTGCATGTTCTCCCCGTACCCGCGTGGGTCTTCTCCGGGTACTCCGGTCTCCTCCCACATTCCAAAGACATGCATGGCAGGTTAATTGGGCGCTCTGAATTGTCCCTAGGTGTGCGTGTGAGTGTGGATGGTTGTTCGTCTCTGTGTGCCCTGCGATTGGTTGGCAACCAGTCCAGGGTGTCCCCCGCCTACTGCCCAGAGCCAGCTGAGATAGGCGCCAGCACCCCCCGCGACCCTTGTGAGGAATAAGCGGTCAAGAAAATGGATGGATTGATGGATATATATATATATATATATATATATGGGGTTATAAGAACCACACTATTCTACAGATCAAAAATATTTATGTTCATTATTGTTGACACTGAGAAACATTCAAACCATTTTTAAATGAGGATTTTGATTTTATTATTGAAAAATCTTCAAACAATGATGGATAAGGACAAGCAGACTCTAAGGAAAAAAACTATTTTGTAGGTCCTGGAGGGAGGCAGGACAGAAGCGAACACAGGTCTCGTGGAATCAGCAACATGACAGCGAGATGCACGCAAGTAGCACCAATACACTATACATACTGCACCAGATGAAGCCATTTTTAAAAATTAAAGTAAAAGAAATAAAAGAAATTACTGGAAAAGGAGGTTAAATAGTCACCCTTAATCCACCTGTTGAAGGCAGTGGCACACTTTTTTTTTTTTTGTCCAAACTCTCTCATGTCTACAAAAGAGAAACAAATGTAAACATAGAAAAAAAATAAAAAAATATATAAAATAAAATAAAAAACAAATAAAAAAAAAATCCATTCCATACCATTCTCCATAAAGGTCCTAGAGTCACACTTGCTGAAATAAGATAGTAGATTTAACTTACCTTGATTATTTGAGGTTTCCGATTGCTTCATGTTTCACTTCAATCCAGCTTGTCATACAAATTCATACACAGGTGATCACGCGATTAAATAGTAATCACCACTGATATGTCACACCTGTTTTGAAGAGGGCGGAGCCTGCAATCTGTAGCAAAATTGGCATTCAACTCCCAGGGCAACCATTATGGCAGCCAGCTCCCAGGTCACACACTAAAATCCAGTTTTTCCCCTGAGCAACACAACGTCGACCACCACCAAACATTTGCACCATCCGTACACCAGTGTGGCACAAATTGGAGAGAGTGGGATTTGAACAGCTGACCTTCTGTTTACTGCTCAAACAGCCCTACCCACTGATCCACAGCCACCATTCACAGACAACCAGAAATAGGTCAACTCCCCAATTTGCAAAAGTGAATAAATGCAGATTGGGTTACAACGGCAGGAACCAAATGCTGTATACAGAGAGCATATTGTGTTTCTACATCATATATTTGTGTTGTATTCTTAGGTTAAGTGTTCTACATCACAAATTGTTCTTCTGTAGACAAATGCCTCTTAAATCCCAATCTCAGTCGCATAGTACACTGACAAATGTAAAAACAATAATAATAATAAATAAATAAAAAATAAAAAAGTGTGGGACATGAACAGCAGACCTTCTGGTTACCAAACAACCAACTCTACCTCATAGGCCACAGCCACAAACAAGAAATAGAGACTTGAAAAACCTTAGAATTTCTGAGTGAATAGTACACTAGGAGGATCCTTTGTTGACATTTTTTTAGCGCATGCACGGATAGCTGTGTGGCAGAAAACATGGCGGACTGTATAGAAGCACCATACACGAAGAAAGTTAGCGGGCGAGTTGCTGTTATTTAAGCACGTTAACGGCGAAGGGTGGAGGAGGTTTACGGAGATGTATTGGCGACAATTTGAAACTATTGAAAGCCCACATGAGATTATGACAAAATTTGGTCCGACTCACCTGTTTCCTGGTCACACATCTGCTTTGGGGACAAATTGCTGTTTAATACAAAGCCCTGTGTAAAACTGGGTAATTATTCTTCATTGAAGTGTACATCCGTGCTTGCTATCAGTCGCGCAGGGAGTAACGTCATGCAACCGAAAAATTCGCCCTTCAGAGGATCCAGCCTTGTGAATTTGGACACAGGCAGACTATCCATTACATTTAAGTTTGTGGAACGTCACTCCAAACCAACCCCTCAAAACAACAGTCTTTCTCTCAGAATTATGTCAACAAGCACCACACAGCTTATTCTTGCTTTATTTTGGGAAATGCAGTGACTTTAGTACAGTGAGACTTGTCCTGTGTTGAGAATTTCAATGGCATGCGGTCTAGTTTTAACAACTGAATATCAGAGCTGACAAAATTCTTCTTCTCAAATCCAGTCTTGGAGAAACATGCAGTCATTCTACGAAGCATACTAGCATTGTAGCACCTTGAATGGAGCTGTCAGGATGGAACTTACAACTATAGATACTGCGTGTGGCAAAGGAAGCACGTAAGTCTGGTTGACACAGGAGGCAAGGCACCAAGGCTCAAAATACTGGCGGAAGAAGCTTTCAGTTACGGTTGACACCATCGATCCAGTGTCAACCAAACAAGGGATGGCAACCCCACCCATGTTTACATCCAAATGGGGACAAGGAGAAACCAGTTCTGAGACCTCAGGATTACTTCCAACCACTTCTGAGCCAATGACAGCAACCGCCGAACTTTGGCTCTGCAATCCGGCGGGTGCTAGTTTTCCGATGGCTGAGAAGGGTGGTGCTGTTGTCGTCTGGCTGATGGCAAAGGCAGCAACTGCTGTATGCCAGAGGCAGCACGATGCCCATCGCAATCCCTCGCGAAGTGACCAGGCTGTTGACACCGTCTACAAATGATGGGGCCACAATTTGAGGGGTGACTACGCTGATGAGTGTTCTGCAGGTGAGAAATGCTCTGAGTGAGTTGATTGAGCTGCTCTTGCTGGAGTTTGAGCCTCTCCCTTACTTCACCCAACTCAGACGCATAAGATGGGCTAGCCGCCATCGGAGAGCCACTCCTGACGCCATATTGCAGGCCCAAGACTGAAGGGACAGAGTAACTCCTGCCCCGAACACCTCCTGGGTAACCCTCATGCTCCCATCTAATTGCTTCCCTCCGGACCTCAAGCAATGTGGCACTCGACTGCCTGCGCACGAACTGTTTTAATTCATGGTGGAGAGCGCAGTCCATAACATATTCCACAAACTGATCGCGCAACAAAACGTCTGAATTTGGCATATCCGTCGGCGCACGCCGTTTAACAGCTGCCATAAGACTCAACAACGTCACACATGATCCTCCTATTGAGATATATTATTAAACGCCGGCAAATGTCAAAAACTGATTTATGACCCCCTAGAACCAATCAGAAGCCGTTATTTTGAATTAAGCCCCGCCCCCTGCCCACCCCCCAGCCAATCAGAAACAGTTATTTTGAATTAAGCCCCGCCGACTTCCGCCTTCTCAACCAACCAGAAACCGTTATTTTTAATTAAGCCCCACCCCTCCTCCCCACCCCCTAGCCAATCAGGAGTCGGAACAGCAAATGTCAAAATTTGATTGATGACCCCCAACCCCTCCTCATGCACCCCCTCCCCTCGCACCCCTAGCCAATCAGGAGTCGGAACAGCAAATGTCAAATATTTGATTGATAACCCCTACCCCCCAACGAACATATGTTTTCCGGTCCCCCCTCCCCATCACACCCCTAGCCAATCAGGAGTCGGAACAGCAAATGTCAAAATTTGATTGATGACCTGTTTTCCGGTCCCCCCACCCTCCTACCGCCCGCCAGTGAACATATGTTTCCGGTCACCCCTATCCCCTCACGCCCCATCACCCCCCGTGCATATGTGCTTTCGGTGACCCCTCTACACCCGTGATTCAAGATTGTGACAGGAAGCACCCTCTCCCCCCTAGCAAGACTCCCCCATAGTTCTACCGTCTGCTAACCATAAATCGTTATCCTCCTGATAAAAAACTTTTCATCATGTCACAGGAAGGACACCCCCGCCTTTTGAAGTCTTGCAGGAAGCACCCCCCGGCCCTCCCCCCTTGCAAGACCCCGGAGTCGTGATATAGGCCCGGTAGATAAGGTTGTGACCCCATCACCCCTCCCCTTCCGTACTCCTGTCTATCCTCCTGATAAAAAACTTTTCATCAAACTGATAGCTCTCCTTCACATCATGTCACAGGAAGGACACCCCCGCCTTTTGAAGTCTTGCAGGAAGCGCGCCCCACCACCTTAGTGATACTTCACACTAAGTCGTGCGATAGGAAGCGTCCCCCGGCGCCTCTATCGGGTATGTGCGTGCGTGAATGTAAAATAGTACGAGGCTCTCTTAATCGAGTTAAAGTGTTGTGAATATTAAATTTTTTTTTATCCATTTGCTTCTTGTTTTTTAAAATAAATAAATAAAAGAAACTTACCGGTGTTTACGGGTGTGAAGTTGCGCCTCCTTTTTGACGGGTTTTTTCTTTTTTTTAAAAAAAAAAAAATAAATAAAAAAAAAAAAAGAGGGTTGGTTTCTAACTGAAGGAGTTGGAGAGGGACATACAGACGGAAAAATAAAACGATTATTCGTGCGGAAAGGGTGGTTATTTAACCCATTTCTGAACCGCATCCCCTATTCGTCGGTTGAAGACGTGTGACAATGTAAAAAGGTAAAACCGACGGAGAGGAGTGACTCCCTCTCCCTGCGGTAAACGGCGCCATCTAATGGTCAAAGGATGTGGATGTGGATGGTAGGTATTAGAATGTGATAAGTTTGTCTGTATTTTTAATTTTAAATAGAGTGAGGCGTGAAATTAATCGGTTGATGTTTTGTGCGTTGTATTTGATAGCAATGTAATAAAGAAATTTTGGTAGGATGAACACAATAAAGTTAGTCTAATTTTGTCTACAAAAGTAAATTAGGGTATTAAAATGTTGATAATGAATGTAAAACCTAAAAATTTGATTCAAAGGTATTCAATTTTATTGGTTGGCAACCAGTCCAGGGTGTCCCCCGCCTACTGCCCAGAGCCAGCTGAGACAGGCGCCAGCAGCCCCCGCGACCCTTGTGAGGAATAAGCGGTCAAGAAAATGGAAAATGGATGGTATTCAATTTGTAAATTATACATTTTGGATGACGGAACAATGTATGGCATTAGAGTAGCGAAAATTTGTTTACCTTTTTTTTGTGTGTTTAAAAAAGATAATAATTGTACTAGTTTAAAAAAAATACTGATTTCTGGAGAGAATATGTAATCACAATCTCAGGCAGGAACTGCATGTGGACATTACCGCGGTGAACGGTGCCATCTAATGGTCAAAGGATGTGGATGGTAGGTATTAGAATGTGATAAGTTTGTCTGTATTTTTAATTTTAAATAGAGTGAGGCGTGAAATTAATCGGTTGATGTTTTGTGCGTTGTATTTGATAGCAATGTAATAAAGAAATTTTGGTAGGATGAACACAATAAAGTTAGTCTAATTTTGTCTACAAAAGTAAATTAGGGTATTAAAATGTTGATAATGAATGTAAAACCTAAAAATTTGATTCAAAGGTATTCAATTTGTAAATTATACATTTTGGATGACGGAACAATGTATGGCATTAGAGTAGCGAAAATTTGTTTACCTTTTTTTTTGTGTTTAAAAAAGATAATAATTGTACTAGTTTAAAAAAATACTGATTTCTGGAGAGAATATGTAATCACAATCTCAGGCAGGAACTGCATGTGGACATTACCGCGGTGAAAGGTGCCATCTAATGGTCAAAGGATGTGGATGGTAGGTATTAGAATGTGATAAGTTTGTCTGTATTTTTAATTTTAATTAGAGTGAGGTGTGAAATTAATCGGTTGATGTTTTGTGCGTTGTATTTGATAGCAATGTAATAAAGAAATTTTGATAGGATGAACACAATAAAGTTAGTCTAATTTTGTCTACAAAAGTAAATTAGGGTATTAAAATGTTGATAATGAATGTAAAACCTAAAAATTTGATTCAAAGGTATTCAATTTGTAAATTATACATTTTGGATGACGGAACAATGTATGGCATTAGAGTAGCGAAAATTTGTTTACCTTTTTTTTTGTGTGTTTAAAAAAGATAATAATTGTACTAGTTTAAAAAAATACTGATTTCTGGAGAGAATATGTAATCACAAACTCAGGCAGGAACTGCATGTGGACATTATTGGTCAGACGTCTGCTTCTTTTTAAAACTAAGAGAATTGAAAGTATGAAACTTTGAGTTTCTTGATACGTTAATAGATTTATACTCTACTTAACCCTTAATCTTTAATCTTAAAGCCGATCTTTGCAACAATTTAACCAAAATCATCTTCTTATTAGTAGATTAACACCTTAGTCTCTTACAAAGGGTATTCCTGTAAGCCCTTGGCTAATAGTTTTTTAGGAAGGATCCACGGTTTGAATTTATGATTCATTTGAATTTGAATTCATTGAATTTATGATGATAGATGTATTTGTACATGAAGAAGGGTGTGTACACTTTTATTTTAGGGCTGTAGCAATTCAAAATGGAATTTTCCACATTTACCAGATTTAAAGACATACTTATATGTTATCCTAAATGTGATTCACTGTGCAAAATAATAATACTAATGACACTAAATCACGAAAATACAAATAATTCCTACAAAACAAAAGAGGAACCTCACGGCGAGGCGTTGCTCACGTTCTAGTTGTAAACCTGCTTTGGGCATATACATTTTCTACAAATGTACCACTGAGAATATTTATGAGCTTGTAAATAAAATACTAAAGGGTTACCAACATGAAAAATTAAATTTTTGGAGCTTTTAGCTGTGTTAAAATGCTCTTACTTCACCAAATACATGACCGAATTGGAGTTTTCCTCCATTCCCCCCTCTCTGAGAAATTCTGCTCTACAAAACACCACGAGCTTGTAAATAAAATACTAAAGGGGTACCAACATGAAAAATTAAATTTTCGGAGCTTTTAGCTGTGTTAAAATGCTCTTACCTCACCAAATACATGACCGAATTGGAGTTTTCCTCCATTCTCCCCTCTCTGAGAAATTCTGCTCTACAAAACACCAGCCCCACCCAACCTGAGAAAACAAGCTGTTGGCGGTCTTTGACATCATAAGGTTGCCCTCTCTCACGTTTTTGTTGTACGTCTAGCTATGTATTTTATGTTTTTGAGCTGTTGTATATAAGATTGCGTTGTACATAAGAATTTTACCCTCTCTTACGTTTTTTGATGTGTTACAAAACTAATAAATGTACTGATTTTTTTTAAAAAAAGGATTAGCCTTAGAGAAGGTGTTGGTGGCACTCTCATGAGCAGAGCGCGCAAGTTGTTTTCGCCCCTCTGCAGATGCGTAGACGTATAAAATGTTATTTTTCTGTTTCTAGTTTTGTTACCGCTAGTGCTATAATTTGTGTCTATACGATTTTTATCGCATGTCTCTATGTATTTTTGTTGTTGTTTAAGTTTATGAGGTTTGTATATACGAATGAGCTGTGTGGAAATGGGTTTTATCCTCTATCGTTTTTGTAATATTTAAAAAAACTAATAAATATACTGTTTTTTTTTGTTTTTCTTAAACTGATTTATGAAAAGGACTTGTAATCGCAAACTCTTTTTTTTTTTTTTTAAAGCAGTAACTGATTTAGGAGGAGGAGGGGCAATGTATTGTGGGGATCATACTTTTTGAAATCTTTAAGCTGTTGATTGTAAGTCTTCTATCTTGATGTTAGCCTTTTTATCTGAATATGTATGAATGAAATATCTTCTAATTATTAGCTCGGATTCTTTCAATGGATAGCCCTGTAACCCTTAGGTTAGTAGTTTTTTAGAAAGTATCCGGGTATGAAATATGTTTTTATTCTGTTAGGAATATGGCGCGTACGTGAAGAAGGATGATGTAGTTTTATTTTTGCTTTGTTTCCGTTTTAGTTTTTTAGATGGGTGAAGGCATCGTTTTAAGGTGCCAGGTGTATTTTGTGCAAATAATATAGGGATATTTACTTTTTATTTTTATGTGTACTTGTATAAACGGTTATTTTTCTGTTTCTAGTTTTGTTACCGCTAGTGCTATGTTTTATATTTTGTGTCTACACGATTTTTATCGGATGTCTCTATGTATTTTTGTTGTTGTTTAAGTTTATGAGGTTTTGTATATACGAATGCGCTGTGTGAAAAAGGGTTTTACGCTCTAACGGTCTTGTAATATTAAAAAAAAAACTAATAAATATACTGTTTTGAAATCTTTAAGCTGTTGTTTGTAAGAGTCTTCTGTCTTGATGTTAGCCTTTTTATTTGATTATGTATGAATGAAATATCTTCTAATTATTACCATGGCTTCTTTCAATGGATACCCCTGTAAGGCTTAGGATTGTAGTTTTTTAGAAAGTATTCGGGTATGAAATATGTTTTTATTATGTTCGGGACATGGTGCGTACGTGAAGATGGGCGATGTAGTTTTATTTTTGTTTTGTTTCCGTTTTAGTTTTTTAGGGGGATGCAGGCATCGTTTTATGATGCCAGATGTATTTTGTGCAAATAATATATGGATACTTACTTTTTATTTTTGTTACCGATAGTGCCTTGTTTCGTGAAACCTTTATGTTTTTTTTTTTTGGTTTTTTTTAACTTCCCCCTCGAGGACAAATAAAACGTCTTTAGACTTATCACTAGCGAAGATGTAGCACGTTTAACACTCTAAATAGTTTTATCGGTGCACGACGTATTCGAACTAAGAGATCCCAAGTCTTTGTGAGTTTTTTTTTTTTTCTTTTAAATACTTAGAAATACCCATTGTTAAATTAGCCTATAAGATATTATTGAATATGATAGTCTGTAAGATTAGCTATACTAAATCACCCCTGGGTTTAAAACACAAAACTACGAGATTTATTCAGAGCGTAACATTCTACCGCGAGGATCTTTTTTAATCTTAAAACCGCTCTTTGCAGCAATTTACCTAAATATATAGTGAACAAACGTGTATCTTGTCTGACTATGGGACAATTAACTTTTGATTGAACGATTTATTTTTTTTCCTTACGAATCGCGCGTACTTTCCGATGGTACGCGTAGGTAAACAATTTTTTACACGCATATTTAAACATCGGGACTCTTTAATTTACCTACTACGCGTGGGTTTTGTTTTTTTTGTTTTTTCAGGAATTTGGGAGAACACGCAAAGTCTACCCAACAAGGCCGGAGGTAAGGCAAGGCAAGGCAAGGCAAGGCAAGTTTATTTGTATAGCACATTTCATACACAAGGCAACTCAATGTGCTTTACACGAGGAAAGACAACACATAAGCATCAAGAAACAGTAGTTAACATTCAGAGGAAGAAAAATAAATGAAAATAGGTTACAAACTTACAATCACAAAACATTATTCAACAAACTTTAAAAAAATTTAACCTAAGGAATTTTACAATGATAAAAATAAAAATAAAAATAAAAATAAAAATATAAATAAAAATATAAATAATAATTAAAAAAAAACCACTTAATTAAAGCTGTTTAAAAGTCCCTAATCAAAGGTATAAGAAAAAAGCAAAGTTTTTAACCTGGATTTGAAAGCATTTACACTCGGGGCTGACTTCACTTCTGTTGGTAGCCTATTCCATCTGTGTGCAGCATAATAGCTAAATGCAGCTTCTCCATGTTTGCTTCGAACTCTGGGTTCCACTAGTTGGCCCAAGTCTGTAGATCTCAGAGCCCTGCTGGGCTTGTACTCAATCAGCATTTCTTGGATATATTCAGGACCCAAACCATTTAGTGATTTACAGACGAGTAGCAGAACTTTAAAATCGATTCTACAGCTGACAGGGAGCCAGTGTAAATCCTTAAGTACTGGAGTAATATGTTCTGATTTTTTTGTTTTGGTCAGAACTCGAGCTGCAGCATTCTGAATGAGCTGCAATTGTCTCATGTTCTTTTGAGAGAGTCCAGTCAGAAGACCGTTACAGTAATCTAGTCTGCTGGAGATAAAAGCATGGATAAGCTTCTCTTGGTCTGCTTGAAGCATGCAGTCCTTCAGTCTGGATATGTTTTTCAGCTGGTAAAAGGCTGTTTTAGTGATGAATTTAATATGATTGCTGAAGGTCAGATCTGAGTCTATTAGTACCCCAAGATTTCGAACTTGGTCTTTAGTTTCTAAAGACAGTGACTCAAGCTGTTTTTTAACAGCAATCCTCTTTTCTTTATTGCCGAAAACAATGAGCTCCGTTTTGTTTTCGTTCAGCTGAAGGAAATTTTGGTTCATCCAGTTGTTAACTTGCTCTAGAGAATGACACAATGCGTTAATAGAACTGCTGTCATTTGGGGACATAGATAAATACAGTTGTGTGTCATCTGCATAACTATGATAGTCAACATCGGTGTTCTGAAGCATTTGACCCAAAGGTAACATATACAGACTGAACAACAGGGGTCCAAGGACTGACCCTTGAGGGACCCCACATGTCATGGCCTTTCGATCAGATTCAAAATTTCCAATGGTCACAAAATAACTCCTTTCCTCCAAATAGGACCTGAACCATTTAAGGACTGTTCCATTTAACCCCGCCCAAGTTTCCAGCCTGTCCAACAGTATATTATGATCAATCGTGTGAAATGCTGCACTGAGGTCCAACAAGACGAGCACTGATACCTTCCCTGCATCAGTGCTCAATCTTATATCATTCAGTACTTTAATCAGAGCTGTTTCTGTACTGTGATGAGGTCGGAAACCTGACTGGAATTTATCCAAAAGTCCGTTTAAGCTCAAAAAATTGTTGAGTTGATTAAAAACCACTTTTTCAACTATTTTAGTTACGAAGGGAAGGTTTGCGATTGGTCTATAATTTGCTAGCAGGGAGACATCCAGTGTTCTCTTTTTTAGAATGGGCTTGACGGCGGCTACTTTCAGACATTTAGGAAGTTCACCTGATTGAAGTGAGCAATTAATTATTTGTTGTAAATCGATCTGAACAGATTTCACAATGGTTTTGAAAAAGCCAGATGGAATTGTGTCAAGACAGCTCGTGGAAGGTTTCAATTGCTGAACCAAGTCTACTACAGTATTTTGATCCACTGAGTCAAATTCTGTCATGGTAATTAAATTATTCCTAGGTGATTTTAAGTGCAGCATCGTTTTGTTATTTTGCTGGTTTGTAACAATGTTTGACCTGATGGCTTGTACTTTTTCACTAAAGTAGCAGGCAAATTCATTGCATTTATCTGTTGAGAGGAGTTCTGGCGCTGTTTGATTTGGGGGATTTGTAAGTTTGTCAACCACGCCAAATAGAGTGCGTGTATTGTTGAGGTTCCTACTAATAATTTCAGAAAAGTGTTGTTGTCTAGCTATTACTAACTCTTGGTTAAAATGACAAAGACATTGTCTGTACAGGTCAAAATGAACTTGGAGTTTAGTTTTTCTCCACTTTCGCTCTGCTTTTCTGCATTTAGATTTCAAAGTCATTATGTTGGTAGTACACCTCCAAGGTGTTTTAGTTCGGGATGAAATGGTCTTAGTTTTAATAGGAGCAACAGCATCCAAAACATTTGAGATTTTTGAGGTGAATTCATCCAGAAGTTCATCAACGGTCTCTGCATTTACAGTTGGTGATGCAGCCATTAATTCCATAAACATGTTGCTTGTATTCTCATTTATGTACCTTTTTTTAATCGAGACAGTAGTTGTTTGAACTTCTGGGATTGTTTGTAATTCAAAAAACACACAGGAATGATCTGAAATAGCCAGATCTTTCACCTCAACAGATAAAATGTCAACACCTTTAGAGATGACGAGATCAAGAATGTGACCTTGATTGTGTGTTGGACCTTTTACATGTTGTGAGAGACCAAAAGTATCAAGTATATTACAAAATTCTTTGGTATTTTTATCCAAGTTGTTGTCAACATGAATGTTAAAGTCTCCAGTTAAGACCAGATAATCATAGTCGGTACAAATTACTGACAGCATTTCTTCAAATTCCTCCATGAATCTGCCTTTTTGTTTTGGAGGTCTATAAATTATGACAATGACGATGTTTGGTTCACCTTTTACCAAAAGACTAAGATATTCAAATGAATTAAAGCTTCCCAATGAAATTTCTTTACACTGAAATAGAGATTTAAAAATGGCAGCAAGTCCACCACCTTTTTTGCCATTACGACATTTGTTCATGAAACTAAAATTTGTTGGTGTTGCCTCATTGAGAACCGTGTTGCAGGAACCTTCTGTTAGCCATGTTTCACTGAGGAGAAATAAGTCAAGATCATATGTCATAATAATGTCATGAATCAACAATGATTTGTTAACTAGTGATCTTGTATTTATTAGCGCTACTCTCACAGTGGCAATCGGAGACGCTGGTTTAGTCAGAGGTTCACAAGCTATACTGACTAGGTTTGTAGCTTCTGACTTATTTCTTCTCATTTCTTTTGCCAACTTTCTACTTCTTGTAATCACAGGAATGCTACAAGCTTCCTTGGGTCCTGACTTATTCTGGGAACACACGTTTTTTAAATTGTATATGTAGTCTGGACCCAAAACATATCAGACCGAGCTATAGTTGAGATTCTCCATAGCCAAAGATGGAGGTCGGCGGGTGGGGAGCTGTATGCTGAGGCTTGGTGGAGTCAGACGATTAGTGGATAGCTGAATGTGGCGTCTTGGGGGGAGCATGGGCGAACCGTCATCAGCAGGCAGCTGCCTGGAGAGACTTTTATTTAGCTGTATGGACAGATTGACCAGATTGCTCAACCTGTTGGTGAGACTCGCTGGCGAGTCAGTCATCGGGTCATTCGGGGGCGGTGCACAGCGCGGGGGTGCATCCGGCAGTGAATCCGGTAGTGGCGCTGTCTGGCAGGTGTCGCTTGGGGGCGATGAACAGCGCAGGGGTGCATCTGGTAGTGAAACTGGTGGTGGTGGTCGTGGTGGTGTTTGGCAGGTGTCGTTCGGGAGCAGGGGAGCTGGATGTTCGGTGTTTGGAGTGTGGGCAGATGAGGACAAATCAATCTGTTCTGAAGGGCAGGGAGTGCAAGATAGTGAGCCAGCCTCACCAGATCCTCTTCTTATCGGTTGTTGTGTTTCATGTCCTTTGTTTTGGGAACATAGCGTCCAGTGACGCACGCTATGGAAGATGTTGGCTGTCAGTAATCTGACTCCCTGCTTATTGAGATAAATCCCATTGCGTTGAAAAAGATGGCGACGTTCACAAAACATAGAAAAATTGTCAATAAAGTTCACTGAGTAAGAAGCACAGATGCTTTTCAGCCATCTCGAGAGTGACATAATCCGATTGAAACGCTCATCACCTGGTCGGACAGTAGGCAGAGGACCACTCAGAAAAACCTCTGCGTTTAGGCATATTATCTTGTGTAGAAGGGTAATAAAGTCTTGCTTCAGTATCTCCGACTGTTTTTTCAACACATCGAATGCTCCTGTGTGAATCACAATCGATCTCACAGTCGGGTAGTCAGTAGCAATCTTGTCGACTTTTTCAGAAATGTCCAGCACCATGTCATTAGCAAAACACAGAACTTTTGTGTTTTTTCTGCTGCACAGACGTTTAACACCAAACAAGGCTTTGTCGCCTATTATCAGTGTTTGTGTTTCAGTAGCTGAACGGATTTGCTGAGGAGGTCCGGTTTCATACCTTTGACTGGTGCTGTGATCCCCCGAGGCTTGCTGGCTCGGCGACAGCACGGCAAACCTATTTCTCAGTTCGATATCAGTATTTTGTCTTCGTCGGCCAAGACACGGTTTCCTTTTTCTTGCTGGTACCAACGTCCAAGACTGATTTCTTGGGGTTGAGGTAGCCTTTTGCATAGGCCGACGTGTTTCCTCAGGCATTAGTTGGCGGTCAGGTCCAGCTGTTGGGCGACGACTCCTCAGTTTTGGCTTTGCTCCCAGCACATTCCACAGAGGGTCGGTGGATGGAGCTAGCTGTTTGTTAGCATGCTCATGACCACCGTTTGGAGACATTGGCAGTGTGGTGTCATTCCACGATTTTCCATTCACCTCCACAAACATTTCAAGGCGGTGCATTCTTGTCTCCAGCACTGCCATCTTCTGAAGAAGTTTGTGGTATTCATCGGTCGAGATGGAAGGCATCATTCGTCCAGCCATGCTGCTAGTAGCAGTCGCGTGCTGATTAGCAGGCCGTGCTCACGTTATCGTGAGGAGTTTCCAAAAAAAATAAAAAATGTTGAAAAATGCGCCCAGCTGGTTGTATCTACCAAACAAAAAGGTAGTACAGCCACATCGAGGCAAATGTCCAGGAAAAATCCCAGAAAAAGAAAGAAAAAAAAGAAGTTATCAGCTGAAAGAATGCAAAGCAAAGCAGGAGCAGAGCAGATTGCGTCTACACACTAGGAAAGCAGGAAGCGACATGGTAAGACTCGATCTCACAACCCTTTATGCTAAGAAGCCAGCTAACGTACCGCCCTGATTGTGAAATAACAGCTACTATATTACTTAATTTGAATGAATAATATTATTTAAGACGTCTACCCATCTAACGCTTTAAAAATAGCGACATAATTCAGATAAAAATATTATTCGTACTATATTGTTTTTTTTTACAATAGTTTCTGAGTTCTCACAATAGGTGTTCGATGATACTATTTTATAGTTTTATGTTTTTCTCACCGGTATGATTATCTTGTATTACATTTATGACGTTTCGCTATCATCCTAAAACACATCTTTGCATCGTTTTAAGGTGGCCGGTGTATTTTGTACAAATAATATATGGATACTTATTGATTTCTGATCAATTTTTACCTACTTTTGCTTTTAGACGTATGTTAGTTACTTGTATATGAGTGCGTATTCTAACTTTCCCATTCACTTCTTGGTTCCATTCCATCACCCCTGCGAGACCGGACTCGTCTACTTAATATCACTAAAGTCTGTTCAAAAATCATTGGACACCCTGTCAGAGCCTTATCTTCCTTTTGTGACCGAATCCTGCTCGATCCCTCTCACTCACTTCATCGAATGTTTGAGTGGCTTCAGCGGCGGAGAAGGAGGAGGACTACATTTGTCCCCAGATCACTAAATCTCTTGAACAGTGACCCCCCCTCCCGGGCCAAATTGCGACAGACTGACTGACACGTAGCACTTTAGTGTGAAGCACGGAGCACTTTCTTTTGTTTTTTTATTGTTATTTATTATTTTTCGTTTTTTTATTTATTTATTTTTTATTTATTTATTTTTTTTAATGTTCATTGGTTTCGTGTTTTTTTTTTTTTAACTTCCCACTCGAGGACAAATAAAAACGTTTTTGAATTGAATTGAATATTTAATTACTTGTGGTATTTTATTTATTTTTAAGTTATCTGGTTTACTTGGTATCATTTTAAGCTGTCTGATGTATTTTATGTTAATAATATATGGATACTTATTTACACATCTACTTCTTATTCATTTCAGACCCGTTTTTATTCGTATATTTACCTACTTTTGATATTAAGTTTACGATGGCTTAGACTGTTTGAATGCGCTGTATAAAATAAAACTCGAGTTGAGTTAGTTAGGTACTGTTTTTTTGTTTTTGTTTTTTTTTTTTGTTTTTTTTTTTATAAAGTCAAATTATTACCTTTATGAAACTTTTTAGTTCACCTTACGGTTTACTATGAAATGTTTCAAAATACTCGGTCCCTCCAAAACAATCCAAAACAAAACGTGTTTACATATTTTTACGGATTTTAAAAATTCTAGGCATGACTTTGCCGAGTATTAAATGCCCGTTTGTATTTTTATTGAATGTGTACGTATACCGTTAAAATTTGTAATTAACATTTACCTACTCGATTCCTGTATTGACTAATTATTCGTGAGGCTAACGTTTTACAATTTAAAGTTATTCCGAGAGTTTACTCTTTAGCGACGTCTTTACACGCTTTAAACGTCGGCTTAGACTATAGACCGCTTGTGTTTTTACTGACGAATATTATCGTTAAATGTTTTATCCCGGATTAAAACAGGGGGACTTATTCAAAGATGTTTTATTTTACGGTAAATGTTTTTATAATAGTCGCATATTGATTTTAATGTGCAAAGGAATCAAGGAGACTCTCTGACTTTCATTTTTAAAAAATCTGTTTTTTTTTGTTGTTGTTGTTGTTGTTTTTTGGTAAAAACCACGCCCCCAGTGGGGTCTCGTGCTAATAAAAGTATTTATCCGCTCGGGCGTTATCTAACACTCCCCCTTCGAGAAAAAAAAACTAACATTGCGAGCGTTTAATAATCTTTGAGGAGATTTACCAGTGCCACCACCTCCGGGGGATCGAGTTAGAACGTTCTGGACATCCCCACGACTCTCCAGAAGTATGCAGACTTTTAGCGAGCCGCCAAATCTTACAACATCTAGTCCTGAGCGTTCGGACGTCGAAGAGGATGAGGCAAACGTAACCTTTATCGACGGACCCTACCGGAGTTCTAGCCCCATGACCGCTTACAACTTACCCTCAACATCGTCTGCTGACTTGTGAGAAAAACATAAAACTATAAAATAGTATCATCGAACACCTATTGTGAGAACTCAGAAACTATTGTAAAAAAACCAATATAGTACGAATAATATTTTTATCTGAATTATGTCGCTATTTTTAAAGCGTTAGATGGGTAGACGTCTTAAATAATATTATTCATTCAAATTAAGTAATATAGTAGCTGTTATTTCACAATCAGGGCGGTACGTTAGCTGGCTTCTTAGCATAAAGGGTTGTGAGATCGAGTCCTACCTCCGGCCTTGTTGGGTAGACTTTGCGTGTTCTCCCAAATTCCTGAAAAAACAAAAAAAACAAAACCCACGCGTAGTAGGTAAATTAAAGAGTCCCGATGTTTAAATATGCGTGTAAAAAATTGTTTACCTACGCGTACCATCGGAAAGTACGCGCGATTCGTAAGGAAAAAAAATAAATCGCTCAATCAAAAGTTAATTGTCCCATAGTCAGACAAGATACACGTTTGTTCACTATATATTTAGGTAAATTGCTGCAAAGAGCGGTTTTAAGATTAAAAAAGATCCTCGCGGTAGAATGTTACGCTCTGAATAAATCTCGTAGTTTTGTGTTTTAAACCCAGGGGTGATTTAGTATAGCTAATCTTACAGACTATCATATTCAATAATATCTTATAGGCTAATTTAACAATGGGTATTTCTAAGTATTTAAAAGAAGAAAAAAAAAAACTCACAAAGACTTGGGATCTCTCGTCGTGCACCGATAAAACTATTACTACATTTGAGTGTTAAACGTGCTACATCTTCGCTAGCGCTAAGTCTAAAGACGTTTTATTTGTCCTCGAGGGGGAAGTTAAAAAAAAAAAAAAAAAAAAAAAACATAAAGGTTTCACGAAACAAGGCACTATCGGTAACAAAAATAAAAAGTAAGTATCCATATATTATTTGCACAAAATACACCTGGCATCATAAAACGATGCCTGCATCCCCCTAAAAAACTAAAACGGAAACAAAACAAAAATAAAACTACATCGCCCATCTTCACGTACGCACCATGTCCCGAACATAATAAAAACATATTTCATACCCGAATACTTTCTAAAAAACTACAATCCTAAGCCTTACAGGGGTATCCGTTGAAAGAAGCCATGGTAATAATTAGAAGATATTTCATTCATACATAATCAAATAAAAAGGCTAACATCAAGACAGAAGACTCTTACAAACAACAGCTTAAAGATTTCAAAACAGTATATTTATTAGGTTTTTTTTTAATATTACAAGACCGTTAGAGCGTAAAACCCTTTTTCACACAGCGCATTCGTATATACAAAACCTCATAAACTTAAACAACAACAAAAATACATAGAGACATCCGATAAAAATCGTGTAGACACAAAATATAAAACATAGCACTAGCGGTAACAAAACTAGAAACAGAAAAATAACCGTTTATACAAGTACACATAAAAATAAAAAGTAAGTATCCCTATATTATTTGCACAAAATACACCTGGCACCTTAAAACGATGCCTTCACCCATCTAAAAAACTAAAACGGAAACAAAGCAAAAATAAAACTACATCATCCTTCTTCACGTACGCGCCATATTCCTAACAGAATAAAAACATATTTCATACCCGGATACTTTCTAAAAAACTACTAACCTAAGGGTTACAGGGCTATCCATTGAAAGAATCCGAGCTAATAATTAGAAGATATTTCATTCATACATATTCAGATAAAAAGGCTAACATCAAGATAGAAGACTCTTACAATCAACAGCTTAAAGATTTCAAAAAGTATGATCCCCACAATACATTGCCCCTCCTCCTCCTAAATCAGTTACTGCTTTAAAAAAAAAAAAAAAGAGTTTGCGATTACAAGTCCTTTTCATAAATCAGTTTAAGAAAAAACAAAAAAAAACAGTATATTTATTAGTTTTTTTAAATATTACAAAAACGATAGAGGATAAAACCCATTTCCACACAGCTCATTCGTATATACAAACCTCATAAACTTAAACAACAACAAAAATACATAGAGATATGCGATAAAAATCGTATAGACACAAATTATAGCACTAGCGGTAACAAAACTAGAAACAGAAAAATAACATTTTATACGTCTACGCATTTGCAGAGGGGCGAAAACAACTTGCGCGCTCTGCTCATGAGAGTGCCACCAACACCTTCTCTAACCCCGGGTTTTCACCGGATGCGGTTGCGGTGCGGTTGCGGTGCGGTCCGGCGACGCAAGCAAATAGATTCCATTCATTCGAATGGTGCAGTTTACACCGCTTGCGGGTGCGTTGCGTGTCGACTGCGGAAGGCCTGCGGCGTGCCGCAAGCCTTCCGCAAGGATAGACCTATTTTCTATTTTTGCCGGACGCCGCAGCGGTAGGCCTCCGGCAAATGGCAAGCGAGCACAAAACACATCGAGCGGGACAGGAAGACCGAGGCAGTTTCAAAATAAATTTCCGGTTACCTTTCAGAATAAAACACTCGCCAGCTCCTATTTCGCAAGTTTTTCAGCAAAACGTGACGTGGGCGTCGCCGGGCCATGTGCTCATTCACGGTTTAGACACCAGTGAACATGGACGAGGAGAGGTTTATATTGGAGGTGGAAAACCACAAAATAATATATGACACGGCACATCCTTTTTATAAGGACTGTAATGTATTGTGAGTTTGATGTTCGCGATTGCTTGTTGTGCCCGTCTCGCTTGCCGTACTGAGCGGCAGCCGGACACGGAAGACAGAAATAAAGAGTGGACCCGCACTGACCCGACTCTCGTTATTAATATACTTTACAAGGACAACCAAAAAAAGGATGCTGCATGGAATCTCATAGCAGAAGAAGAAGAAAAGTTTAAATCAAAAGAAGTCCACCTCTCGTTGTGAAATGCCACATGATCGCGCGCGCGCGGTCCCGCGAGACACGTTGGGAAGTGGGCGGCGACGGAGCTGCCGGACCGCAGCTGTGCGGAGCCGGTGTGGATTGACAAAAAAATTGACCCGTCCGGAGCACGCAGTCAAGACGCACCGCACCGCAACCGCACCGCAACCGCATCCAGTGAAAACACGGGGTAAGGCTAATCCTTTTTTTTTTAAAAATCAGTACATTTATTAGTTTTGTAACGCATCAAAAAACGTAAGAGAGGGTAAAATTCTTATGTACAACGCAATCTTATATACAACAGCTCAAAAACATAAAATACATAGCTAGACGTACAACAAAAACGTGAGAGAGGGCAACCTTATGATGTCAAAGACCGCCAACAGCTTGTTTTCTCAGGTTGGGTGGGGCTGGTGTTTTGTAGAGCAGAATTTCTCAGAGAGGGGAGAATGGAGGAAAACTCCAATTCGGTCATGTATTTGGTGAGGTAAGAGCATTTTAACACAGCTAAAAGCTCCGAAAATTTAATTTTTCATGTTGGTACCCCTTTAGTATTTTATTTACAAGCTCGTGGTGTTTTGTAGAGCAGAATTTCTCAGAGAGGGGGGAATGGAGGAAAACTCCAATTCGGTCATGTATTTGGTGAAGTAAGAGCATTTTAACACAGCTAAAAGCTCCAAAAATTTAATTTTTCATGTTGGTAACCCTTTAGTATTTTATTTACAAGCTCGTAAATATTCTCAGTGGTACATTTGTAGAAAATGTATATGCCCAAAGCAGGTTTACAACTAGAACGTGAGCAACGCCTCGCCATGAGGTTCCTCTTTTGTTTTGTAGGAATTATTTGTATTTTCGTGATTTAGTGTCATTAGTATTATTATTTTGCACAGTGAATCACATTTAGGATAACATATAAGTATGTCTTTAAATCTGGTAAATGTGGAAAATTCCATTTTGAATTGCTACAGCCCTAAATTAAAAGTGTACACACCCTTCTTCATGTACAAATACATCTGTGGTGTCATAAATTCAAACCGTGGATCCTTCCTAAAAAACTCTTAGCCAAGGGCTTACAGGAATACCCTTTGTAAGAGACTAAGGTGTTAATCTACTAATAAGAAGATGATTTTGGTTAAATTGTTGCAAAGATCGGCTTTAAGATTAAAGATTAAGGGTTAAGTAGAGTATAAATCTATTAACGTATCAAGAAACTCAAAGTTTCATACTTTCAATTCTCTTAGTTTTAAAAAGAAGCAGACGTCTGACCAATAATGTCCACATGCAGTTCCTGCCTGAGTTTGTGATTACATATTCTCTCCAGAAATCAGTATTTTTTTAAACTAGTACAATTATTATCTTTTTTAAACACACACAAAAAAAAGGTAAAAAAATTTTCGCTACTCTAATGCCATACATTGTTCCGTCATCCAAAATGTATAATTTACAAATTGAATACCTTTGAATCAAATTTTTAGGTTTTACATTCATTATCAACATTTTAATACCCTAATTTACTTTTGTAGACAAAATTAGACTAACTTTATTGTGTTCATCCTATCAAAATTTCTTTATTACATTGCTATCAAATACAACGCACAAAACATCAACCGATTAATTTCACGCCTCACTCTAATTAAAATTAAAAATACAGACAAACTTATCACATTCTAATACCTACCATCCACATCCTTTGACCATTAGATGGCGCCGTTCACCGCGGTAATGTCCACATGCAGTTCCTGCCTGAGATTGTGATTACATATTCTCTCCAGAAATCAGTATTTTTTTAAACTAGTACAATTATTATCTTTTTTAAACACAAAAAAAAAAGGTAAACAAATTTTCGCTACCCTAATGCCAGGCTGTATAATTTACAAATTGAATACCTTTGAATCCAATTTTTAGGTTTTACATTCATTATCAACATTTTAATACCCTAATTTACTTTTGTAGACAAAATTAGACTAACTTTATTGTGTTCATCCTATCAAAATTTCTTTATTACATTGCTATCAAATACAACGCACAAAACATCAACCGATTAATTTCACGCCTCACTCTATTTAAAATTAAAAATACAGACAAACTTATCACATTCTAATACCTACCATCCACATCCTTTGACCATTAGATGGCACCGTTCACCGCGGTAATGTCCACATGCAGTTCCTGCCTGAGATTGTGATTACATATTCTCTCCAGAAATCAGTATTTTTTTAAACTAGTACAATTATTATCTTTTTTAAACACAAAAAAAAAGGTAAACAAATTTTCGCTACTCTAATGCCATACATTGTTCCGTCATCCAAAATGTATAATTTACAAATTGAATACCTTTGAATCAAATTTTTAGGTTTTACATTCATTATCAACATTTTAATACCCTAATTTACTTTTGTAGACAAAATTAGACTAACTTTATTGTGTTCATCCTACCAAAATTTCTTTATTACATTGCTATCAAATACAACGCACAAAACATCAACCGATTAATTTCACGCCTCACTCTATTTAAAATTAAAAATACAGACAAACTTATCACATTGTAATACCTACCATCCACATCCACATCCTTTGACCATTAGATGGCGCCGTTTACCGCAGGGAGAGGGAGTCACTCCTCTCCGTCGGTTTTACCTTTTTACATTGTCACACGTCTTCAACCGATCAAGAGGGGATGCGGTTCAGAAATGGGTTAAATAACCACCCTATACGCACGAATAATCGTTTTATTTTTCCGTCTGTATTTCCCTCTCCAACTCCTTCAGTTAGAAACCAACCCTCTTTTTTTATTTTTTTTATTTTTATTTTTTATTTTTTTAAAAAAAGAAAAAACCCGTCAAAAAGGAGGCGCAACTTCACACCCGTAAACACCGGTAAGTTTCTTTTATTTATTTATTTTAAAAAACAAGAAGCAAATGGATAACATTTTTTTTAATATTCACAACACTTTAACTCGATTAAGAGAGCCTCGTACTATTTTACATTCACGCACGCACATACCCGATAGAGGCGCCGGGGGACGCTTCCTATCGCACGACTTAGTGTGAAGTATCACTAAGGTGGTGGGGCGCGCTTCCTGCAAGACTTCAAAAGGCGGGGGTGTCCTTCCTGTGACATGATGTGAAGGAGAGCTATCAGTTTGATGAAAAGTTTTTTATCAGGAGGATAGACAGGAGTACGGAAGGGGAGGGGTGATGGGGTCACAACCTTATCTACCGGGCCTATATCACGACTCCGGGGTCTTGCAAGGGGGGAGGGCCGGGGGGTGCTTCCTGCAAGACTTCAAAAGGCGGGGGTGTCCTTCCTGTGACATGATGAAAAGTTTTTTATCAGGAGGATAACGATTTATGGTTAGCAGACGGTAGAACTATGGGGGGGTCTTGCTAGGGGGGAGAGGGTGCTTCCTGTCACAATCTTGAATCACGGGTGTAGGGGGGTCACCGAAAGCACATATGCACGGGGGGTGATGGGGCATGAGGGGATAGGGGTGACCGGAAACATATGTTCACTGGCGGGCGGTAGGAGGGTGGGGGGACCGGAAAACAGGTCATCAATCAAATTTTGACATTTGCTGTTCCGACTCCTGATTGGCTAGGGGTGTGATGGGGAGGGGGGACCCGAAAACATATGTTCGTTGGGGGGTAGGGGTTATCAATCAAATTTTTGACATTTGCTGTTCCGACTCCTGATTGGCTAGGGGTGCGAGGGGAGGGGGTGCATGAGGAGGGGTTGGGGGTCATCAATCAAATTTTGACATTTGCTGTTCCGACTCCTGATTGGCTAGGGGGTGGGGAGTAGGGGTGGGGCTTAATTCAAAATAACGGTTTCTGGTTGGTTGAGAAGGCGGAAGTCGGCGGGGCTTAATTCAAAATAACGGTTTCTGATTGGCTGGGGGGCGGGCAGGGGGCGGGGCTTAATACAAAATAACGGCTTCTGATTGGTTCTAGGGGGTCATAAATCAGTTTTTGACATTTGCCGGCGTTTAATAATATATATTGAGTACATTTACCAGTTTATTAAAAAAAAAAAAAAAAAAAAAGCTACTCAAAGGGTGAGGTACAAAGCCACAACCTTCAGGTTTGGGGACAGCCAGTGTACCAAATGTGTTAGTATATTGCTGGTGTCAGGTGGAATCCTCGCAACTCCAAGTTGGCCTCATTTTGGAAACACCAGCAATGCAGTACAGGGACAAACATGATTGGCATAGCTCAGGTGGTGCAGTGATTGTCTCCCAAACTGAAGGTCATGAGTTTGTTCCTCAATGCTGGAGTAACTTTTTTTTTTTTTAATTTACTCAATAATCTCATTGTACAATTTCCTTAGAATTTCTGAGTGAATACTGAAACATAGCTAAACATTTGAAAATTTGATGGTAAGGATCTTCTAATAGCCATGTTTTCAACAGCCCTTGAAGAACCCCTTCTTCCAAAAAGAGTTATCTGTATTGAAACGGTTCTTACAGGAACCCTGAGCCTCAAAAGAACCCTTGAAGATTGATTGATTGATTGATTGATTGATTGATTTGCCAAAAAAGGGTTCCCCAGAAGCCCATAGTTCTGGATAGAACCTCTGCCCTTCATGGAGAACCCTTTTGGAACGCTTATATCTAATCATGTACGGCCCGTCGGCCTGATAAAAAAAGATTTCTTTTTATATTGTATTCCCACCGAAAGGGCCGCGAAAAGGGAAAGAAATGGCTGCAAGCAGGGAGGGTATAACTTCACGTTCAAAAGCCCGGATTCCGTCTGATGCTGATGCTCACTTTATTGCCAGTAAGTACTTGTGACTATATATGTATTTGGATAGGATTATATAAAATAATAATAGAGTTTGTACATTATAAAATCCGCTGAGTCATGAGACTTGTTCTTGGTGTTTTGTGGTGTGTATGAGTTTGATGTTTAGTCTACTTATTTATGTATTTATTTATCTCTTTATTCACGACTTATTTATTTTGTCACGGGAGTGGGGGTGTTGGAGGCAGGACCCAAATGCAGGGGGCAACCAAAAAACAGGGCAAGGCAGGGATGCAGGTAAAAAAAAGGGGATTTAATTAACAAAAACTATAAACAAGGTACTATGAAAAAATTAACAAGATCAAAAACAAACACAAGGCATGGCAAGGAAAACAGGGACATGAACATGAACAGGCACAACAGATACTACAAGCACAATGACTCCACAAGAACCGAACGGAAAACAGGTGACTAAATACACACAGGCTAATGACAATGACTAGACACAGCTGGGCAAGACACAAGTGGCAAGGGAAGCTGATTGGTGGATACACTGGGAAGGGAAGAAACACTCAGGTGGACGTGGTTTGACCTAACGGGACAAGGGAAGAAACAAGGAACACATGACAAACGACCAAAAACACCAAAAGACAACAAAAACCCACCCCCACCAAACCAAAACATGACATAACCCCCCCCCCCCTCAAGGGACGGCTTCCAGACGTCCAACATAAGTCCAAAAACAAGGGCGGGCGGAAGGGGGCACGGAGGTGGGAACACGGCCCACCCATCCGTCCCAGACAAAAGGCAGTTCAGAAGGGCCTCCATGACGCCAGACGAGAGTCCCGTTCAGGAGGGCGTCCGCGAAGCCCGACGAGAGAGTCCCGTCTGGGCCAGTCAGGAGGGCGTCCTCGACGCCCGACGAGATGCGAAGGCAGCCGCAGGGCCCGCGCCGCCGGGACCCTGGGCGGCGCCCGGCGAGGTTCCGGGACCCTGGGCGGCGCCTGGCAAGGTTCCGGGACCCTGGGCGGCGCCCGGCGAGGCTCAGGGTCTAGAGGATGCAGCAGGCGAGGTTCAGGGGCAAGAGACTGCAGCACACGAGGTTCAGGGGCGAGAGGCTGCAGCAGACGAGGTTCAGGGGCGAGAGGCTGCAGCAGACGAGGTTCAGGGGCGAGAGGCTGCAGCAGACGAGGTTCAGGGGCGAGAGGCTGCAGCAGACGAGGTTCAGGGGCGAGAGGCTGCAGCAGACGAGGTTCAGGGGCGAGAGGCTGCAGCAGACGAGGTTCAGGGGCGAGAGGCTGCAGCAGACGAGGTTCAGGGGCGAGAGGCTGCAGCAGACGAGGTTCAGGGGCGAGAGGCTGCAGCAGACGAGGTTCAGGGGCGAGAGGCTGCAGCAGACGAGGTTCAGGGGCGAGAGGCTGCAGCAGACAAGGCTCAGGGGCGAGAGGCTGCAGCAGACGAGGTTCAGGAGCGAGAGGCTGCAGCAGACGAGGTTCAGGAGCGAGAGGCTGCAGCAGGCAAGGTTCAGGAGCGAGAAGCTGCAGCAGACGAGGTTCAGGGGCGAGAGGCTGCTGCAGATGAGGTTCAGGGGCGAGAGGCTGCAGCAGACGAGGTTCAGGGCCTTGAGGCCTGTCTGACCCGTCACTCCCGACGCCACGGACCAAAGCCAGTACCTCCTTTAGCCCGGCAATGGCTCGGTCGCAGGCCTCAAGCCCTTCCTTCTCCCAGGGCTCCCATTCCGCCATTGCCCCCGCTGGGTCCAGTTCTGGTGGAGTCATTCTGTCACGGGAGTGGGGGTGTTGGAGGCAGGACCCAAATGCAGGGGGCAACCAAAAAACAGGGCAAGGCAGGGATGCAGGTAAAAAAAAGGGGATTTAATTAACAAAAACTATAAACAAGGTACTATGAAAAAATTAACAAGATCAAAAACAAACACAAAGCATGGCAAGGAAAACAGGGACATGAACATGAACAGGCACAACAGATACTACAAGCACAATGACTCCACAAGAACCGAACGGAAAACAGGTGACTAAATACACACAGGCTAATGACAATGACTAGACACAGCTGGGCAAGACACAAGTGGCAAGGGAAGCTGATTGGTGGATACACTGGGAAGGGAAGAAACACTCAGGTGGACGTGGTTTGACCTAACGGGACAAGGGAAGAAACAAGGAACACATGACAAACGACCAAAAACACCAAAAGACAACAAAAACCCACCCCCACCAAACCAAAACATGACATATTTAATGATGTAAAATGTATTTACTCGTAAAAAACAAACAAACAAACTTCAAAATGTTTGCAAAACTGATATTTATGTTTATGTACAGCACTTTGTATACAGCAATGCCTGTTCTTAAAGCGCTTTATAAATAAAGTTGAGTTGAGTGTTTCAAAGCACTATCGACAGCCACCTTGACTTGTTCCTCGTCTTGAAATGGGCTATCCGGGATTGCTAAACGTGAAGGCTAATGAAAAAGCCGTCCAACGTTACGAACGGAGGATCAAAAGGCAAATCAGAATTGTGTTATGGATTTCTACAAATGAGAAGGGGGGGGGGGGGGGGGGTCTAGTTTTATGCTTGAGTGTCCACATGTTGTTCATCTTCTCCGAATAAATATTGCATTTTGCATCTGTTTTCATACCTGCTGACCTCACTGGATTTGAAAAGAAGAATTTTGTAAGCTCTGATATTCAGTCGTTAAAACTAGACCAGATGCCATTGAAATTCTCACACTCAGGACAAGTGTTACTGTAATAAAGTCACTGTATTTCCGAAAATAAATAAAGAATAAGCTGCGGTGCTTGTTGACATAATTCCCATGGAACTAATGATTGTTGACTGTTGATTTTTTTTTTTTTTTAATTGCAAACACATAATACAACTTCAACATCATCATTAAAACAATCAGTCAAGATAATACAGAATGAACAAAGACAAAGAAAGAAAAACCAGAAAACGAAAAAAAGAAAAATAGCAAAAAGTTATGCTCCAATATACTAGGGGCCTGAGAAGTTATAAAAAGATATTCAAATTAGAGCAAATCTCCACTATTTTCAAAGCCTTTTGTTTGTCAGAGAACTTGATTGAGAGAATGTATTGTTTAAACTCGTTATATAGAAGGCTGTAAAGCATGGCTTCCCTCCGTGGAATTTACAACAGTGAATATGATATTGGACATTAATAGTAATACATTTATTCGATACAGGTAGTTCGAATTATTTTCCTCTATACCATTTTCAATAAAACCAAACAATACATTCTTCCAAGCAATCACAACGTCCTTTTTAATGTTAACATGAATGAAATCACACAATCGCTGACAAAATAAACTGACACTAAGATGGACAGTACCAAAACAAGTGTACAACAGTTTCACGGCACTACGTTGTCTTTTTATTTGAACCTATCTACGCATGCGCATAACACCGGAAGCGAGGATTTATTTATTTATTTTTAAGCAGACTGTGATTTTACTTTCCGTTTAGGAGGATAAAATAGATTTCGTCTTAACTCACAACTCGTCAAGTCGACAGAGAAAAAATATATATACGTGCAATGGCTGCAAAGGTGATCGGTAGATAGGAGATAAGGGCGTGCTTCAATCACAACTGTAAACCCACCCCTTTCCCCCTCCCTCCCCATTACTGGATGCTAGCTCGGTGGTAGCTGTTGCATGTCGTATAGTACTTCTAGAGAAAAGTTGCCTTTCGTCCATTTTTACAAAAATACTCTACTCGGGGGGGGGGAGATCAGACTGCGGCGAAGGCAAACGAGATGGGATGTACTCTGAGCACGGACGACAAGGCGGCGCAGGAGCGAAGCAAGATGATCGACAGGAACCTGCGGGACGACGGAGAGAAAGCCGCCCGGGAAGTGAAGCTGTTGCTGCTCGGTGAGAAAGATGGATGGGCCGGGGGCCGGGGGTCGGGGTCGGGGGACGAGGCGAGAGCGGGACCATCCCCAAGCCAACACCCAAGCCTTGCGTCGTTCACACAACATACGCACGCCAAAACTGTCGTCTGTCTTTATCTCATTAAACGACGCAACGCAAACAAAAAGCTGAATTTGACGTCAATTTAAGTTGGATGAAACCAGTGGGACATTTTGTCGTTTAATATTGAACGGCGGGAGGGTTCATCGTCAAAATAGCTAAAAAGTTAGACTGTTGTTCCCCCCCTTTAGCTAACTCAATTGCTGAAGTTATTAAGTGGTTATAATGTATCTGCCGTTGAGGATTAACGCCACTCGAGCCAACCGCAGCCACCCAATACTGGCATTAAAATCGCTAAGCTAATTTAGCAATTAGCTTCTTAACGCTACCCGACTGAGCGTCGCTAGCACGGCCCCGGATTAGGTCAAGAACTGAGATTTAAAACACGCACACGAAACCAAACAACCTCTACTGTTATTTTAACATAGGGCTTGCCTAAAAATAAAATCTCTGATTTAATAACAAAAAATTTGATTTACGATTTCCCCCGATTATTTGTTTATTTATTTATTTTGCCAAGAAGTTTAAAAAAATGCTCTTTATTTTATTAGTTAACAAAAGTAACCCTATTTCTACTAATAAAATTAATGTGCAAAACTTGTAACTTGAATCAAATACTTCTGGAAACATAACATTGTATTGATAAAGTGGAAAAGTAAAACTTTTTTGCTGACTTTGTTTTAAAAGATAAACAGTTTTACTTGTGTCCCTCAATATGACACAGAGGGACCGAGGTCTGAGGTTGTCATCCCCTCCGACTGCTGACTTTACAAGTACAAATGCTGTTATGCAAATTGAGGTGACTATTTTGCCGTGACTGGCAACTTTCCTCTTGCCTTTCCTGCATTATTTGATTGGCCAGTCCCCGTAGTAAAAAAGTCTTGGCATGCCGTAAATTGGCTATTTTACCGTGATTAGAACACTTCACCCCCTTCTATAGATGTGTGCTTGCGAGGCGTGTCCTTGTTGACGAGATAGCGTACACTACTACACTGGGTATGTCACAATACTAGAAATTTAGTAGTCGATGCCGATACCATTGAAATTCCACGATTCTCGATGCCATTTCGATACCACGGTAAAAATAGAAAATAAACAATAAATCCCCTGTACTTCAACATACACTCCTTTATTAGAAGTGAACAAACAACACTGTTTGCTTAAACCGACCAATTGGCATGTAGCTTTAAAGCATTAAAATAAAATATCCATCCATCCATCCATCCATCCATCCATCCATCCATCCATCCATCTTCTTCCGCTTATCCGGGGTCGGGTCGCGGGGCAGCAGCTTCAGGAGGGAAACCCAGACTTCCCTCTCCCCAGCCACTTCAACCAGCTCCTCCGGCGGGATCCCAAGGCGTTCCCAGGCCAGCCGAGAGACATAGTCTCTCCAGCGTGTCCTGGGTCGTCCCCGGGGCCTCCCGCCAGTGGGACATGCCCGGAAAACCTCCCAAGGGAGGCGTCCAGGAGGCATCCGAACCAGATGCCCGAGCCACCTCAGCTGGCTCCTCTCAACGCGGAGGAGCAGCGGCTCGACTCTGAGTTCCTCCCGGATGACCGAGCTTCTCACCCTATCTCTAAGGGAGAGCCCGGACACCCTGTGGAGGAAACTCATTTCGGCCGCTTATATCCGGGATCTCGTTCTTTCGGTCACGACCCACAGCTCGTGACCATAGGTGAGGGTCGGAACGTAGATCGACCGGTAAATCGAGAGCTTGGCCTTTTGGCTCAGCTCTTTCTTCACCACGACGGACCGATACAGCGTCCGCGTCACTGCAGACGCTGCACCGATCCGCCTGTCGATCTCCCGCTCCATCCTCGTGAACAAGACCCCAAGATACTTGAACTCTTCCACTTGGGGCAGGATCTCGTCCCCGACCTGAAGATGACACTCCACCCTTTTCTGGCTGAGGACCATGGTCTCGGATTTGGAGGTGCTGAATGCTGATCCTCATCCCAGCCGCTTCACACTCGGCTGCGAACCGCTCCAGTGAGAGCTGGAGGCCCCGGCTTGATGAAGCCAACAGCACCACATCATCTGCAAAGAGCAGAGATTCAATGCTGAGGCCACCAAACCGGAACCCCTCCACGCCTCGGCTGCGCCTAGAAATTCTGTCCATAAAAGTTATGAACAGAATCGGACAAAGAGCAACCTGGGCGGAGTCCAACCCTCACCGGAAACGAATCCGACTTACTGCCGGCAATGCGGACCAAACTCTGGCAACGGTCGTACAGGGACCGAACAGCCCGTATCAAGGGGCCCGGCACCCCGTACTCCCGAAGCACCCCCCACAGAACTCCCCGAGGGACACGGTCGAACGCCTTCTCTAAATCCACAAAACACATGTGGACTGGTTGAGCGAACTCCCACGCACCCTCGAGGATCCTGCGGAGGGTGTAGAGCTGGTCCACTGTTCCATGGCCAGAACGAAAACCACACTGCTCCTCCTGAATCCGAGATTCGACCTCCCGACGGACCCTCCTCTCCAGCACCCCTGAATAGACCTTACCAGGGAGGCTGAGGAGTATGATCCCTCTGTAGTTGGAACACACCCTCCGGTCCCCCTTCTTAAAAAGGGGGACCACCACCCCGGTCTGCCAATCCAGAGGCACTGTCCACGCGATGTTGTAGAGGCGTGTCAACCACGACAGCCCCACAACATCCAGAGTCTTTAGGAACTCCGGGCGGATCTCATCCACCCCCGGGGCTCTGCCACCGAGGAGCTTTCCAACCACCTCAGTGACTTCGACCCCAGAGATAGGAGAGCCCACCCCAGAGTCCCCAGACTCTGCTTCCTCAAAGGAAGACGTGTTGGTGGAATTGAGGAGGTCTTCGAAGTATTCCCCCCACCGCTTCACGACGTCCCGAGTCGAGGTCAGCAGCACCCCATCGCCACTATACACAGTGTTAATGGTGCACTGCTTTCCTCTCCTGAGACGCCGGATGGTGGACCAGAATTTCCTCGAAGCCGTCCGGAAGTCGTTTTCCATGGCCTCATCGAACTCCTCCCATGTCCGAGTTTTTGCCTCAGAAACCGCCGAAGCCGCGTTCCGCTTGGCCATCCGGTACCTGTCTGCTTCCTCCGGAGTCCGACAGGCCAAAAAGGCCCGATAGGACTCCTTCTTCAGCTTGACGGCATCCCTTACCGCTGGTGTACACCAGCGGGTTCAAGGATTGCCGCCGCGACAGGCACCGACCACCTTACGGCCACAGCTCCGACGGCCGCCTCAACAATGGAGGCGCGGAACATGGCCCATTCGGACTCAATGTCCCCCGCCTCCCCCGAGACAAGGGAGAAGCTCTGCCGGAGGTGTGCATTGAAACTCTTTCTGACAGGGGATTCCGCCAGACGTTCCCAGCAAACCCTCACAATACGTTTGGGTCTGCCAGGTCGGACCGGCATCTTCCCCCACCATCGGAGCCAACACACCACCAGGTGGTGATCAGTTGACAGCTCCGCCCCTCTCTTCACCCGAGTGTCCAAAACATGCGGCCGCAAATCCGATGACACGACTACAAAGTCGATCATCGAACTGCGGCCTAGGGTGTCCTGGTGCCAAGTGCACATATGGACACCCTTATGCTTGAACATGGTGTTCGTTATGGACAAACCGTGACGAGCACAGAAGTCCAATAACAGAACACCGCTCGGGTTCCGATCAGGGGGCCCGTTCCTCCCAATCACGCCCTTCCAGGTCTCACTGTTATTCCCCACGTGAGCGTTGAAGTCCCCCAGCAGGACGAGGGGGTCCCCAGAGGGAGCGCTCTCCAGCACACCCTCCAAGGACTCCAAAAAGGGTGGGTACTCTGAGCTGCTGTTTGGTGCATATGCACAAACAACAGTCAGGACCCGTCCCCCCACCCGAAGGCGGAGGGAGGCTACCCTCTCGTCCACCGGGGTAAACCCCAACGTACAGGCGCGGAGCCGGGGGGCAATAAGTATGCCCACACCTGCTCTGCGCCTCACACCGTGGGCAACTCCAGAGTGGAAGAGAGTCCAACCCCCTCTCAAGAGGACTGGTACCAGAGCCCAAGCTGTGTGTGGAGGCGAGTCCGACTATGTCTAGTCGGAACTTCTCGGCCTCACACACCAGCTCGGGCTCCTTCCCTGCTCGAGAGGTGACATTCCATGTCCCAAGAGCCAGACAAAAAAAAAAAAAAAAAAAAAATGCAGCTTCGGTGTAGAACCGGTCCGGTGGAAAAGCGCCATATTATATATGTTTGTATTAGGCCTGGGACGGTTTTTGAAAACCGTTAAAGCCGATCGGTTCAACAGTTTTTTTTTCCCCTTCCTGAGCGCTAATCCAATATGGCGGCGTCCATGGTTACGGAGCGCGTCATGGCAATGCATCATATCCTTCCAGCGACGCTGTAGCCAATCATATTGTAGCGGGGCGGGTACAGCCTCAGAACAGCTACCAGCTAGCATGCTACATCACACCAGAAGCCGGAGGAGGTGTTTCGGCGGAGCGTTTGCAATTTTGACTTCGGACGGAAAATGCGTGGGGTGGCGTGGAATCGGGATAGAATAGTGAATGGTAAGTTTATTTACTTGATTTTGAACTGTACCGCGAGGTAGCAGCAGTGTTTTATCATCCATGCTAAAGTTATTTTTAGCGCAATGCCGGCCGCCTGATGATATTTGATGTTCGTATAGCACGACTTAAGTCTTGCAAAACTCGCAAATCCCCTCAAAATAAAGGTGGAAGGTTTGCAATTAAAGCACATCTTATTCCTTTCATTTGAAATTCAGTGTGGTGGTGTTTAGAGAACGTGAATGAAGAGATGAGGTGCGCACTTCGACAAGCAGCTGAGCTCATTCACAACACATCATGTAGACACGACATTTTACTCTATCCATATTCCATATGACTTATGACACATTCCTTATTATGTTCATCAAATAAAACTTATTTAATAAGTTCATCTTACAATTTGAATAGTATAATTCTAATTTGATCTGAGAATAATTCAAAGATCAGTGTTTGAGCGAGTCTTTTAATGCTACTACTAATAATAGATAATACTACTACTACTAATAATAATAATAATGAATAATAGATTTTATTTATAACCCACTTTACATTTATAAAATAAATCTCAACGTGCACAGTAAAGGCAACAATAAAAGCAATGGAAGCACAGTAAATCATCTCTGCCGATACCAGTATCTGTATCGGAACAACACTTGTCCTTTGCGCGTGTCACCCCGTATGACAGAAACAGCTGTAGCTATTACCATTAAATATGGAATGGAACCAAAGAAAAACATCACACAATATGTTTGAATGAGACAGGCCAATAAGTCGGAAAAAGTGCTATTTTAATGCACTCCATTTACCATTTAATATTTTGATCAAATTAGATTTTTCAAATTTTGGATAATGAAGTGATTTACGGGAAAGGTACAATAAGTAAGTGATTCGAATTTATTCGGGGCTAACGCTTATTGCGATTGTTAACCGTTTAGCATAGGCTAATTCTGTTGGTATTTGTGTAATATGTGCATCTATGTACAGAAGATAAGGAATGATGAGTATTTATATCCACTAAATTCAACTCGCGTTCAACTTAAGTAGACTTAAAAAAAATAATAATAATAATTGGGAGGGGGCATTAATTGATGGAATAATCCATAGGAGACTCGATTTTTTTAGAAAGTAGTTATTGACAGCACTAATAGGTACTCTCCCATCTCTAACTTTCGAGGTAAGGTCAGATCTCTACTCTATAAACACCTAGACAGCGTAATCATTTTCATTATGGGTCCAGCTCCATTTCAATGAGAAAGATGCACCAAATGTGCAAACGGAGCTCCCCTCCTTACAATCTGCAGTTTGTAGGTCGACATGCTAACAGAATCTTGTTAAAGATGTGATTCAATACGCACTTGAGCCACGTCTGTACAATTGGATTAATCAACTAGATCCTGGCTTCAATGAGATTACGCATGACTCAAGCATCCATGGGTTCACAATTTTATGCAGGCTAGATTCGCCAGTAAAGCGAATAACACATAGGCTACAGTACAGTATACTGATAATCAGGGCGAGTTTGAGCATTGTTCACCCATGTGAAAATTAAATTACACTAAAAAAAACTAGCCACCAGAGGGTGCTAGCACTGCACAAATGGAAATCAACCTGACTTTTTTTTTTTTTTTTTTTTTTTTTACAGATGTATAGCTTTTAAATATTGTGAACTATGACAACAACGATATTGTGGCAGTTTTAATATCACAATATCACCGGTATCGTTACATCCCTAGTCTTCGGCAAAGTGGGAGTGGAGGCTGGTTTTTATTTATTTTTTATTTTTTTACTCTGATTTGTACCTTTCCCGTAAATCACTTCATAATCCAAAATTTGACAAATCTAATTTGATCAAAATATTAAATGGTAAATGGAGTGCATTTAAATAGCACTTTTTCCGACTTATTCACCTGTCTCATTGAAACATATTGTGTGATGTTTTTCTTTGGTTCCATTCCATTTTTAATGGTAATAGCTACAGCTGTTTCTGTCATACGGGGTGACACGCGCAAAGGACTAGTGTTGTTCCGATACAGATACTGGTATCGGCAGAGGCGATTTACTGTGCTTCCATTGCTTTTATTGTTGCCAGTACTGTGCACGTTGAGATTTATTTTATAAATGTAAAGTGGGTTATAAATAAAATCTATTATTCATTATTATTATTATTATTAGTAGTAGTATTATCTATTATTAGTAGTAAAACACTCGCTCAAACACTGATCTTTGAATTATTCTCAGATCAAATTATAATTATACTATTCAAATTGTAAAAATCAAGTTATTAAATAGGGGTGGGACAAAAAAACGATTCGACCGAACCATCGTTCGTCAAGGAGAGCTAAACGACCGTATCGGTAGGAGACTTGTCAACCGATCCAAAATCCGCCGGGAATCCTTAGATACATTGCTTGTAAAGCTGTGGACCGGATATCGCGTGGCTTTGAATCGGTTGCGAGTGAGGCTTTATGGTTTTCATTCTGCGCCGTGCTCTACTTGTTTTGTTTACATTTCAGTAGCATCACTATTCAAGCTACTTCCGTGTTTACAGAGAGCTAGCAAAGTAGCGCTCAGAGACGCTTCATTCCCCGGATGTTGTAAACATAATGCAAAGACGTTACGCACCTTGGGGGGGGAGCCTACCGTCAACGCCGTGCTCGCGACACGGCGCGTGCGCGCGCGCACAACGAGTGACAACATACAAATGGAGACAGTTAGCAGAAGCCGGTGCCGTACATCTCGGTATTTCCCATGGCTATCGAGTCCTCTCGGTGCACTTGTATGTCCCGGGCCGGCGTTGGTACTGCGCGCGAGCCAAAAAGAATAACTCCCGTGACGATCCAATGCATGGATTCAAACGACACAGGTATGTCCCACAGCCAACACACCAGCTAAGCTAAAAGCACACTGCAAGTATCTAATTTCTCAGTTTGTGGCTCCCTGTCAATGTATACAACTAGCATGAGCAACAGATAGGAGAACTGAGACGTGCCCGCGATTATGTCATCAAACTCAAAATGAACGACAGCCCAAAAAAACAAAACAAACAGTAGTGATTCCGTGGTCATCATCGTGTCTCAGATTAAAAAAACAAAAAAGATGTCATACATTAACCAAAAATGAATGTGATGGCAAAAGAAAAACAAAAATTGTTAAAAACAAAAATTGTTAATAAAAAGGGAAATGCACTTTTGGAAATATTTTTGCATATATTAAGTGGTTAAAATGTGTTTGATAGATTTATTGTTCCATAAGGTGGCTTCATATTTCTTTTGGCTGAACGTTAGGTTTATTTCATGTCTTAAAATTATGTTTCTGAAATACTTCACAATGTGCACATATTCTGTTTAATTGTGTTGGTGTCTCTCTAAAGGTTAAATATTTATACTTCACATTAAATTATCAGCCTTTTGTTTTCCTGATCCTTATTTTGACGAAAAAAAACAAAAACAAAAAAACAATTATAACTGTCAATAATGACTAATAAATATTTAAACTGATACATTTTTCAGTCATATCACCCAGCCGTTTGTTACGGTATATTTAAATAATTGATTCAATATCTAAAAATGTATAAGACATTTTTGTTGTTGTTCTTTTTTAACACATTTGTAGATACTGTAAAAATTTGTGGTGTTTTAAGATTAATGTTTACAAGCAACAAATGTCACTATAATTTTTGAATATTGAAATGAATCGTATCGAATCGAAAATTGTATCGTTCCCAAACTTAATCGAACCGTATCGAACCGTTCAGTTCTGAAAGATAATCGTTTTTCAATCGAATCGCAACCCGTGTATCGAGATACATATCGAATCGGCCTCATGTCAGAGATTCCCACCCCTATTATTAAATAAGTTTTATTTAATGAACATAAGACAGGATGTGTCATAACTCATATCGAATATGGATAGAGTAAAATGTGTGTATTACTCTGTGTACATGATGTGTGAATGAGCTCAGTTGATTCTCATTTTCATCTCTTCATTCACGTTCTCTAAACACAACCACACTGGATTTCAAATGAAACGGACAAGATGCACGTTAGTTGCAGATGTCCCACCTTTATTTTGAGGGGATTTACCTGCCTACGAGTTTTACAAGACTTAAGTGGTGCTATGCTAACATCGAATATCATTGCGTGAAACCAAGATCCCGTTTGAAACAAAACAAACTCAGTCATGAACATTAACGATTTCCAGCCAGTTATAATTCCGACGTTCGTTTTATGTAACAAATCTTGCTCTGCAGAGCACTTTTGTGAGTCAACACAAACACTGCTGTTAGCTCGATACAGTTCAACAGCAAGTAAATAGACTCACCAGTACTTGGATGTTTAATTTTTTTCACCTTTCTGTCCCGATTCCACGCCACCCCACGCATTTTCGTTCCAAGCCCATTGCTGATATTTCAAACGCGCTGCCGAAACGCTACACAACAACATGGTGTGTTGCAGTATGCTAGCTGATAGCTGTTCCGAGGCTGTACCCGCCCCGCTGCAATATGATTGGCTACAGCCTCGCTGGAAGGATATGATGTATGGCCATGACGCACCCCGTAACCATGGACGCGCTCCGCAACCATGGACGCCGCCATATTGGAACCGTCCCAGGCCTAATATATTTATATATATATATATATATATATATATATATATATATATATATATATATATATATATATATATATATAAGTGGTTAGCACGTCCGCTTCCCAGTTCTGAGGTCTCCGGTTCGAGTCCAGGCTCGGACCTTCCTGGGTGGAGTTTGCATGTTCTCCCCGTGCCCGCGTGGGTCTTCTCCGGGTACTCCGGTCTCCTCCCACATTCCAAAAACATGCATGGCAGGTTAATTGGGCGCTCCGAATTGTCCCTAGGTGTGCGTGCGAGTGTGGATGGTTGTTTGTCTCTGTGTGCCCTGCGATTGGTCGGCAACCAGTCCAGGGTGTACCCCGCCTACTGCCCAGAGCCAGCTGAGATAGGCGCCAGCAGCCCCCGCGACCCTTGTGAGGAATAAGCGGTCAAGAAAATGGATGGATATATATATATATATATATATATATATATATATATATATATATATATATATATATATATATATATTAAGGGTGTCACGATTTCGATTTTTTATCGAAATCGATCGAAATTACGTCACGATTTCGAGCATCGAAATAGAAGAGAGGACACACGTTGTCGATAAAAACACCACAGTTTGCAAGATATGCTATGTGCGCGTACTGTACTCGGCCACGGGAAACACGACAAACATGACGGGACATTTACGCAGGCATCACAAAGATTTAGATTTATCAAATTCAACTAGAAGTGGGAAAACAACGGTCCAACCAACTATTTCATCCTCATTTACAGTGAAACTTCCACACACTTCAGCTCGCGCGAAAGCTATAACTAACGCCATAGGTCTATTTATAGCAGCAGACCTGCAGCCTTATTCGGCTGTGGAAAACGCTGGATTCAAACATTTAATTAGTGTACTTGAACCACGCTACAGTATGCCCAGCAACTGTAAATGTTGGGATATAGTTTGTTCAGGCTGTATTTGTTCCATGACTTTGGATACAATATATTTTTTGTTGTTGTTGCACATTGCACATTATTTTAAGAGGAACGCACAGCACACTGTTGTAACCAAAAACAGTCAATAGATGGCAGGCACCCACTGTGACTTTTTGTTTTTGTTTTTTTATTTTTTATTTTACACTTCAGTAAGAACAAGACGGTTAACTTTATATTGTAAATAAATTCTTTGAATTTGATCATTCCTGCCTAATGTCAATTATCATATATTACATAAATTTACACAAAAATAATATGGAAATTGCATCACCTATATGTAGCCGATCTTTTGAAATAAGATTTACTGTACAATGAATAGAACCAATGATCATAGACTAGCCTTAGCCTACAGAAGCATATGCCTCTGTGTTATAAAGTGGGGGAGCAGAAAAAAAAATAAAAAATCGAAAAAAAATCGAAAAAAAAATCGAATCGTGACCCCAAAATCGAAATTTAAATCGAATCGTGGAGTTGGCGAATCGTGACACCCCTAATATATATATATACATATATACATACATATATATATGGCAAAAATACAATCATTTGCCAAGTGAGCAGGAAAACTGATGGCAAGAAAGTTAAGAGGATGCACAGCTTAATGACACGCGAAGAAGACATGAAAACAGCTCGTGTTGTTCGACGTAAAAGTGAACAAAAGTTCTTTACTGAAGCACTCTTGATTCGATGAACTACTTATTAAAAAAAAAAAAAAAGATGGTGGTTGGTTAATACTGAAACAGTTGCGTATTGTTTATCTGTATTTTTTTCTCTTCAATGTATTTACGGTGAGTGCCATTGACTATTTAAAAAAACAAAAACACACAACCATATAATCACCTTAATTTTCGACAAAAACATCCATCCATCCATTTTCTAAACCGTTTGCTTCTCACAAGGGTCGCGGGGGTGCTGGAGCCTATCCCAGCTGGCTTCGGGCAGAAGGCAGGGTACAGCCTGAACTGGTTGCCAGCCAAATCGCAGGGCACACAGAGACGAACAACCATCTACACACGCAAGCACACCTAGGGATAGGCCTGTGCAATTAATCGAAATTCAATTACGATTTCGATTATTACCCTCTACGATTACAAAATAGGCATAATCATTCATAGAGCTGAAACGACATTTCTTCCTCGGATAGCCGCTGAGATAATCTTAGTCCCCGACCCCTCCTCCCCCCCTTTCCCACTATAGTGTGCCGAGCATTCGCGTTCGGAGGGAGAGTCGTCTTCGCACATTAACGTCAATCAATTTACAACACTTTAGTGGCTCGTTAAGGTCTGAAACAAGCAAAAACAAAAACAAAAACTGCTTGCTGCGCGTGTCATACATGGCAGAAGTGAAGAACACAACAGGATCGGAACAACTCCAGTGCGATGATCAGGGGAATAGGAAAAGCTCGCCACCAAGTTCTAGAAGTGAGTAACTACAGAGTAGATTTGATAAATGACAGCTAGACAATCAAAACACGCTCGCTGGTGCAGTGTAAACACGTGCTGGACAAAGTATGTAGTGTTGTACAGACACATTTATATTTTCCTGTGTAATATAAAATCATGAAACCTTATTGAATGTTATTTTTTTAAGACTATTCAATATGTCAAAATGAAACAATGATCGGCACAACCTGTGAAGCATCACCAGTCCTACAGAAGTGCAGACTGTGGTGTGAAAGTGGACAAAAAGAGCAAAACTTTATTGTTGATGAAAATACACCTCGAGTCTGATGTACAGTGTTCCCTCGTTTTCTGCTGGGGTTAGGTTGCAAAAAATACCCCAAATTCGTGAAGTTGTTAGCTTTATGTTTTAAATTTATTATACATGTTTTAAGGCTCTAAAACCCTGTACCACACAGTTTATACACTTTTCTCGAGGCATTTACATTTTCTCAAATTCTCTCTTGATCATTCTCAATGTTCAAACTTTCATAAATTTTAGAAAATAGGTATATTACTGTGTAAAAAACAAAAAAAATCTGCAAAACAGCAAAGCCATGAAAAGTGAACCGTGTTATAGCGAAGGAACACTTAAGTTTTTAAAGCATGTCCTCCTTTTTGACCTTATGGAAGTGGCCACCCTACGTGAGGATTAGCAGTTCGGAAAAAGGATTGATAGACTGTGCACACTTTGATGCTGACAGCCTGACTAATTTGCCGTTCCTATCACTTATTAACAAACCAGGCTTACGCAAATGTGCTATTTATTTAGCCGACAAAAATTGCTATTGTGGGTCTGACGTCACTTTAGTTCCATTGAATAAAATCTATGGGAAGTGATTTGTCTTGTAACATAAATAATAATTTATTATTATAGTCTGTTTGGTCCAAAATGAGCTCACATATGATTTTTTTTATTTGTCTTAATATTTTCAAATGTTTAAACATTTTCTTGCTTTGAACAAAAAACAAGTAATCGTTTTGAATAATCGTGATTTCAATTATTACCACAATAATCGTGATTATTATTTTTTCCACAATCAAGCAGCCCTACCTAGGGACAATTCGGAGCGCCCAATTAACCTGCCATGCATTAGACAAAAACATTTTAAAGAGAATTAATACAAAACCTTTTCTGACACAATGCATCAACTATTCAGTAAAAAAAACAAAAACAAAAAAAAAACAGAAAAAATTAAATTTACCAGCTTTAATCTTCAACAGATTTAAATAATCAGCAGTCTCAAACAGGACTGACATCCGAGCTCCATATATCGTTTGTAAAACTTAACCCTGGATGATAGGCCTTCTTTAAGGAGACGTTAAATTTGACAGTACACTCTCTGGTGGAGCTCAGGCAGAGCGAGTGTGTGTGTGTGAAATATTTGCGTCCTGGCAGCATCTCGCGTATCTTCCACCACCGAGAACGGTTGGTCATCAAGTCCAATATATTCAATTATTTTCTGCATTACTTGTTTTGCCTTTGGCTGTCACGCTAAAATGGGTTTGTGTTGGTCAGCGTTGGGCTGGTTAGCTGCTGTTTTGGTGTTAACGCCTTTACTTTGTTCAACGTCGTGAGCCTCGTAAATTCGCCATACTCCTCCAAATGTTTGCTCTTCAAATGCCGGATTAAATTAGTGTTGAAACTTTTAATCATGCTCCCCCCAGCGAGGCACCTTTTCGTGGCATACATTACAGGTGTCAAACTTTATATCGCTCTCGAATAGCGAAGAATCTCCACACCGCTGACATGTTTATGACCTCTGCGGAACGGACGCGGTGCATTCTCCGTGCGGCGTCCGTAATAGAGCACATTCAAGTCTACGTGTCAATTCACACCAGCTTCGGTGCGGTGCGGAACGACTGCGGCGATGCGGAAGTTTCTGTAAGCGTTCTATTTCTTCCGGACGCCGCATGTGGATTTTCATGAAGCTGAAGAAATTACACGAGCCGGACAAGAAATCGGGCGTCTCACATCAAGGTAAATCCGGTATATTTAAAAATAAAACCGTTTGCGAACTCGTTTATTTTGGGGAGGGAAGCTATCTAGCTACATGGCATGACATCAGTCGGACATTTAAGACAAAAAATGAGCTCAGAATAAATTCAACACGACAAAATGAAACTATTTTAAACACAAAACGTACTTACCCATGGAGAACAGCCATGGTAGAAGTCCCAGAAATGATGTCCAAAAAGCGTATCGATGTGACAACAGGCAAGCGAGGTTTGGGTGGTATTAAGATTTTGACACTGTTTCATTACAGGGGTATACGGTAATAGCGTAAACATTTTTCCTCTTTAGTCGTCTGGGGGTTACATTTTGTTGTAATTTGGGTGCTCCATGGTTGCAATGGCAATGATTTTTTACCCCCTTACTTTATTGTGCTTTTGTATACAACAGCAATACATATGAACCACCTACAATCTCTAATAGCAATATTGAGGCACTTACTTGCTAATGCAAGCACACATTGATCGCTTCACAAGCAAATTAGGTTAAAATGTATGTAAATGATTAAGTTCCATCTCGGTGTGTGCGTCACTGCGTGTGTGTGTGTGTGTACCTGTGCGAGCTGTGCTGACCTGACAACGCAGCACAGTCATTCAAACATGTCAGGGAAGTCACAAACACGGCACCTACGCTAAGGCAAACTTAAAAAATAAAGCTGACTAAATAATACATCAACACCGATGCAACAGCCTTGGTGAGTTTTACTTTGAGGTCTACCTGCCTGGTGGTGTGAACGCAAGCTTGACTACTTCCATTTGACATTTTGGCTTGCATTATCACTGTTTTTATTGAAATTACATATTTTCTACCACCATTATCATAATGCCACGCCGAAAGTATATTAAATAGCTCATTTAGGACGCGAAAAAAACACAAGTTAATTACACCGTCATTGTATGATACAGTACAAGTCTCTGGTGTTTGTGGCTAGTAGCTAGCTGTTAGCGTTAGCATCGGCTAGCAACTTTAGTTTGACAACTGTTGCTTGGCTCACTTGCTTTTCTTATTGTTTTCAAGGTTGTGGACCTCGGCTACTTTGTAATCCACTTTCCCCGTTTAAATGATGGAAATGTGCCTGAAATTGCACTCAGATGTATTTTTCTTTATTAAAAATAAATAAATATAACTGCCTTCATTTATAATAATTTCATAAAACACTAGCTTAAGAAAAAAAATAAAATAAAAGAAAGAAACATTCAAAATGTACAATATGACCATTTGGATTTTAAAAACAAAACTAAAAGTGCATTACAATTGAAAATAACGTGAGGCAGGATACCTTATTTTATACATGAATCATGTATAAAATAATTATGTATCTTGCCTTATATGACACTTAAAGTTGTATTTCTAAGTCCTAACGGCCATGTTAGACATTTTGAGTTTATAATAATAATAAGAAGAAGAAGAAGAAGAAGAAGAATGGACAACAGCATTTTATAAAAAATAAATTAAGACAAAGTTCTATTTATCTGATTTCATTTTAGTTTTTTTTTTTTTTTTTTTTTTCAATCCGATCAGTGACTTTTGTGATCCGTTGCACCACTAGTTGTTTTGGTACAAAAACTATGTGAAAAATGAATTGCAGAATGTCCAAGATTAGCTCACTAATGGCAAGGCAACAACTTCAAACGTCACTCAACATCTGAAGTTGCTCAAAGAACCGTAAGTAATAGGGGTGTTAAAAAAAATCGATTCGGCGATATATCGCGATACTACATCGCGCGATTCTCGAATCGATTCAATAATCGGCAGAATCGATTTTTTTTTTAGGATTCACACCTTGTGCATGGAAGAATGTTATACGAACGGAACATTAAGCCTTAATATTTTATTTTAATGCTGTTCAAACATGAAACAGATTACAACCTCTATAAGACTGAAATTTCAGATAAATAAATAATACATTTTCATATAAATCTTACACTCTACAAGCTTACTGATTAGTATTTTCTAAATTTGAATGAAAAAAATCGCAACAATCGACTTAGAAATTCGTATCGGGATTAATCGGTATCGAATCGAATCGTGACCTGTGAATCGTGATACGAATCGAATCGTCAGGTACTAGGCAATTCACACCCCTAGTAAGTAAGCTAATGTCAGTTGTTTACCAGCTAATTACCGTTGCTCGCTCTGTAGTTAATCAGACTGTAAACTCACTAGAGTAATACATTGCAAACACGGCAATTATCTGCATCACTCTGGGTTCACTCCCTGACTCCGAATTTAATGGTCACCCAAAATAATATAATCTACGATGTTGTTAAAAAGACTCGAAAGGACTTGAAACTCAAAATGTAGGACTTGTGATCTGCTTGAGACTTGTCAGTCTTGACTTGAGACTTGACTTGGGACTTGTAAAACAATGACTGCTGACCACATATCAGCTGTGTTGGAGCAACAACACAAACAACTAAAACCTGCAGGACTTTGACCCTCGAGGACCGAATTTGCCCAGCCCTGCCCCCCCTTCCATGAAACCGAGTGATGCCCCTGCTTGAAACTAATAAATAAATTGTAACACAACGCATTTCACATACAATAACGATAATGGCGTTTCAAATATGGTGAGAAGAATTAGATTAGTCCGTTTATGGAAAAAGAACAGTTAGTTTAACCGGCGTTCTTGACACTAGTTGTTACCAATTAGGTGGAATTGGACAATTTATTACGGCACATCAGACGGTATCTTACGGCACACCAGCACAGTGGTTGAGAAACACTGAGATAATGGATGGATGATTTTTTTTCTTGGCACACAAATTGTCAACTCGGCATGCACTTGTCCATGATTAAAATAATGCATGATATAATTTCCATGTTTGTCTTATTTTCAGGTGCCGGTGAGTCTGGGAAGAGTACAATTGTTAAACAGATGAAGTAAGTCAAGATGCCTGTGTAACCTGTCAAACATGACTTAAGGCTCTGCAATGATGTTTTGTTTTTTGTAATAATTCTCACTCATGTAAAAAGGTTTTAAAAATTGGATTGTACAGATGTACACAAAGTCAGTTATATAGGCAAGGCAAGGCAAGTTTATTTGTATAGCACATTTCATACACAAGGCAACTCAATGTGCTTTACACAAGGAAAGACAGCACATAAGCATCAAGAAACAGTAGTTAACATTCAGAGGAAGAAAAATACATGAAAATAGGTTACAAAATTTTACGAAAAAGAACATGCAATAACAATCTTAAAACATTATTCAACAAACTTTAAAACATTTAAAGGTACACTCAGTATT